>NW_016804647.1:395368-423057 GCF_001698545.2 Rhinopithecus bieti
TGAAAGGACACCTTCCAATTCTTATTTCATCAAATTAAAAGAGGTGAAACTGCAAACAAACCTCTTATTTAAAAACAAAAATATAATTATAATATTTACCTTTATATTATGGAAGTACTTCTTATTTACCAAAAGTGTGTTATAAACTTTCCAAATAATGTTGCTAATTATTATTTTAAAAGTAATTGACCTGAAATTAACCCCTGAATTTAAATGTAAATACACTCTGGTAGATTATGGTGAGTAAAATACAGTACCCAAGAGTTTTAAGTGGTTTCTATGTAGTAAGCAATATAAATTGAATCTAAACTTTGAGTAATTTTCCTTAATCTGAGATTGGGCCATGGTAGAAATAAATCTTTCAGTAACAGCAACAACAACAACAAAATATATCAAACAAGTACTTATCTCATTTTTCTTGGGAAAGACGCATGAAGTAACACTGGATGCATGCTGTGGAAGAGTCCAGATAGTTTTGATAGGAAGTATGACTTTATAAATGTTTTAGCTTTCACAGTTAAGTGTTATTCTACTTGCTTGAGATTTTCTTTTGTCTGGTAGGTATACATAGTGTGCACTGTGATCAACACACCATTGTAGGAACTTGAGATATTTTCGTGTTCTTGTTTGAGCAGTTACTCCTGAGAAATGAGAAGCTGAGATGAAAATGGCTGGAAAAGGCCATAAAAGACATGTGAGGATTATGACAAGTAGCTTTAAAGAGTTTGCCAAAATTTAACTTGGATGGGAATGTTAATGTCCTACACACAATATTATTTATAGAAGTAATGATGTCAGACCATAATATTTTGATGTCATTGTTATATTTAATCAGTGTGGGAGGACATGACTCGTTTATGAGGTTTTCCCTGGGGAAAGAAAAAAAATACTTGCAGCATAAATATACTAAAATGATGCTTAATTTTGGAAGTGAGGTGAGAAATGGGGAAGCCAGACTTAGATTAGATGGAGAAAAACCTTTTCTCTTAGAAATTTAAAGATAGTTGAATTCCTAGAGTATGGCTATTTTCAAAAGGCATTAACCACCCACAAAACGGGAATAACTCATCTAAAACAATTCCTGATGTTCTTTGCCCTTAAAACTTACTTGGGATCAATGACAACTAATCCTTCCGATGGCTCAGTCCAATAGACTTGGAGCCATCCAGATTCCTTTCCTCTACTCACATTGTACATCCAGTCTTTAGGCTCTTGTTTTTCTATGGATATACTAAACAAATAACTAGAAACTGACTAAAACAACTTTATTTGACTGAAAATTAGTCAAGTATCTACAGCATCCAAGAGAACACCACTCAAAAAAAAAAAAAAGTCAACTTAAAAACATATAAGAAACGTCACTGTGATTTGACTCACCCTTGTTTCCTCTCCTCCCTAGCACAATGTGTCACAGTTGTAGGGGACTAACAAGCTGGCCCCACTCCCCATCAGTGAACCACAGAAAATCGAGCAGATCAAATTTGCAATTTCCACCTTGTGTAAAGGCTAAGACATTTGTTTCTGTGTCACCTATCACAGACCTCAAAAGGCTAAAAGCCAGGAGAAGCAATGGGTCCAGGTTGTGAAAACTGAAAACGGACTACAGACTTGCAGATGCTTGGAAACAAGATACTTCAGGCAGAGAAATATAATAGAATAGTAAGGCAGTAAGAAGAAGCAGGGGGCAGGCGTGAGACTATTAGGGATGTTAGGATATTGAACTCTTATTCAATATCTTGAATTGACTGTTAAGGAAGTTAAGATATTGAAAAGCAACTGTGTACACGAGGGAATTGGAAAAAACAAAACACACAAAAAACAAACAAACCAGAAAATAGACACACACACACACACATCCAAGAAAGACACATGCCCGGAAAAGGCAAGAAAAGAGCTTAAGACTCTATGCTGGTTGATTAGAAAATGTATCGTCATGCAAGAGCCGGTCTGCAAACAGGTAGAGAGGTAAACATCTCTTCAAATGCCTAATACTATAGTTTGAATATTTGTCGCCTCCAAAACTCGTGTTAAAATTTAATTGCCAATAAAACAGTATTGAGATAGAGCCTTTAAGAGGCCACTGAGTCATGAGGGCTACTCTCTCATGGAGTATTCATTAAGGATTCAATGCTTTAATAAAGGGGACTTCAGGAATGGACTCTCTCTTTGCCCTTTTGCTTTCTGCATTGTGATGACACAGCAAGAAGGTCCTCATAAGTTGGCAGCACCTTGGTATTAAACTTTTCAGCCTCCAGAACTGTAAGCCAAAAAAATTGTGTTAATTACAGATTAGTCTGTGGTATTACAAGAGTGCAAAATGGACTAAGAAGCCCAATTTAACAAAAAATTACAAGGCACACACAAAAATAGGAAAACCATGATCCACTTAAGGGAAGAGATATATAAAATACATCTTCAGAAAATGTGTCTGAAGAAACACCAACTTTAGGCTTACCAGAAGAGACTTTAAAACAGCTGTCTTAAATATGTTCAAAAGCAAAAGAAAACAAATAAATAACTAAAATAAATCAGGAAAAAATATATAGGAACAAAATGAGCATATCAACAAAATTATTTCTAAAGTACCAAGCAGAAATTCCTGAACTGAAAAATGTAATAACAGAATTGACATTTTTAACCAAATGGGTTCGACAGCAGATTTAAACAAGTAGATTAAATAATTAGGGAATTTAAAGACAGGCCATTTGAAATTATCACTGAAAAGTGAAAGGAAAAAACAGTAAAGAAAAATGTACAGAATCTAAAAACTTACGGGATACCACCAAGAAGACCAATATACATTTTATGGAAATTCCAGAAGAAGAAGTGTAAGAGAAGGGGTGGAAAGCTTACTGAAAGTAATAATGGCCAAATACTTCCCAAATTTAGGGAAATACATAAATATACAAATATAAGAAGCTCAAGTTCTAGGATAAAACCAAGGAGACACACTACAAGACTCATTATAATCATAGTTGAAAGGAAAAGACAAAGAGAATCCTGAAAGAAGCGAAGAAGTAACTCTTCATGTACAAGGGACCCTCAATAAGATAATGAGCAGATTTCTCAACAGAAGTGTTGCAGATCACAAGGCAAAGGGATAATATATTTAAACTGCTGAAAGAAAACAGGCAAACAAACAAAAATGTTGTCAGCAGAGAATTTTATATTTAGCAAAAATGTCCTTCCAAATGAAGAGAAATTGACATTCTCAGATTTTTTTTAAGCTGTTGATTACAAACAGTCCTATCCCACACCAGGAGTGAAATCTAATGTATAAACTATGGATTTTGGGTGATTTTGATATGCCAATATGGGTTAATCAGTTGCAACAAATGTACCACTCTGGCAAGATATATTGATAATGAAGGAGGGGATACCTGTGTGTGACTAGGGATATATGAGAAATATTGTACCTTCCTCTTAATTTTCTTCTGAGCCTAAAATTGCTCTAAAAAATAAAATCTTTCAGAATTTAAAAAAAACAGAAAATGTTAATGAAGATGTATCAAAATTTAAACTTTTGTGTACTGCTGGTCAGAATGTAAAATGGGGCAGCTGCTATAAAAACACTGTTGTGGTTCATCAAAAAGTTAAAAGTAAAATTACCACATGATCCAGCCTGTCACCTTCTGAGTATATGTAAAAATAATTGAAAACAGCAACCCACACGTGTGTCTGTATGACTGTTTCATAGAAGCATTACTAGTAATAGGTGAAAGTTGGAAGCAAACTAAGTGTCCTTTGACAGATGAATGTATAAACAAAATGTAATAAATACATACAATGGAACATTACTCCACATTAAAAAGGAAGTACGTTCTGGCACATGTTACAACATGGATAAACCTTGAAGACATCATGATAATGAAATAAGGCAGTCATTAAAAGACATACACTGTATGATTCCACTTATATAAGGTACCTAATACTCCAGTTTGTAGAGAGGAAAATTGAATTGTGGCTGCCAAGGACAGGAGGAAGGGGATAAAGGTGAGTTATTGTTAACAAGTACAGTTTGACAAAATGAAAGCAAAGTGTTCTCACTGACTGTTCTAAAAATAGATGGTGATGATGTTTGCACAACATGAATGTACTTCATGTTACTGAACTGTAGACTTAAAAATTGTTAAAAGGACCAGTTTCATGCTATGTATATTTCAGCACAATTTAGAAGACAAGACCAGGCAAGATCTTACCTCAAAGTCTTTGCGTTGCCTGTTTCCTCTCTTCTTGTTCAAATTTATCTCCACAATGAATTCTCTCAATGCTTCCTGTCTTTACTCACATGTAATTTCTCATTGGGTCCAACACAGAGCATTTCATTTAAAGTAAGACTGTGCCTAAAACTCTAAAACAACCTCAACCCAGTATAGTTTTGATAGTACTGATGATGTTCTACCTGACAATTTAAAAAAGTGTATTAATCCTATTATATTTTTTTCTATTTCCCCAGTAGAATGTAGGCTTTGTAAGACAATGGATTGTTATCTGTTTGCTTACTAATGTAATTCCAGCAACCATGACAATGCCTGGCTTACAGTAGGTTCTCCACAACCTTAATCTTAAAAAAAAAAAAAAAAAAAAAAAAAGTGGCTTGATCCTTTGTAGAGACATGGATGCAGCTGGAAACTATCTTCTCAGCAAACTATCGCAAGACAAAAACCAATACCGATGTTCTCACTCCATAGGTGGGACTGAAATGGATCACTTGGCCTGGGAAGGGGACATCACACCGGGGCTATCACGGGAGGGGGAAGGGAGGATTGCATTGGGAGTTATACTGACGTAAATACGGTTTGAGGGTGCTGCTATTGATGGGTTGCAGCACACCCGACATGCGCACAAAGTATACACACGTGTAACAACTGCCGTTATGCACATGTACCCTAGAACTTAAAGTATAATAATAATAATAATAATAAAAAAGAAAGTTGAATGGAGGTTGCTGTATAACTAACCACATATTTAATGTCATGCCTGGGCCTTTTGATCCTAAAGATGTCAAGTCTAGTTATAAGTTATGTGTGGGTTTTACTTCCTTTCCATTCTCACTGAGTCTTTATCAAATGGTACAACTTGTTCTCAGCTGATATTGTGGTGAATTAGCCAAATATCTATCCAAGCTTGAAAATAATATATAAAATAAACATACCCTGTGGGCAATTTAGGAATATCTAGAGGTGATCATACAAAGCGAGCTAAAGACTTCCAAAGACTCTCAAGAGAAAAAAAGATCAGTCTCCAGAACCAGATGGATGGTCAAGGTGTAAGCAGTACTTAGATTTCATTTATGGCCATCTTCAGCATGTACCCAGAAATACCTGGTGTTGTGGAAAACTGGATTTCCAGCAGTCAAGAAGAATGGGATCCTATAGACAGTGTTTTGTAATATTACCAGAAATCATACTTGAAAGCTGATGAAGGATAGAATTGTCCAAATAACCTCATAATGATGCAACTCTAAGATATATTAATACTTTTTTTTTTTTTTGAGATGGAGTTTCACTCTTGTCACCCAGGCTGGAGTGCAATTGTGCAACCTTGGCTCACTGCAACCTCCACCTCTCAGGTCCAAGCAATTCTCCTGCCTCTGCCTCCCAAGTAGCTGGGATTACAAGCGCCTGCCACCATGCCAGGCTAATTTTTTTTGTATTTTTAGTAGAGACAGTGTTTCACCATGTTGGCCAGGCTGGTCTCAAACTCCTACCTCAGGTGATCCACCTGCCTCAGCCTCCCAAAGAGCTGGAATTACAGGCATGAGCCACCGTGTCTGACTTTATAAATTTTAATATTATAAACAGGAAATTTTAAGCACAAAAAATGTCCCACCAGTTACTCAAATATGTCAGACTCCCAGACATCTGATTTCAGCATAAAATTATCCAATGCATAAATAAATTGCCATCTTCTTTTAAAATTGTTAAATAAAGTATAAAATTAATTATAAAGGTTAATTTTACTTTCCGGATAGCCAAGAATTAACGAGGAAACCCAGACAATTAAAACCTTCCTGAATGAATCAGATTATACCCTCTTCTGTGCTATAAATGGAAATGTTGTAAAAAACATTTAAGAAAATAAAAATGTATATTAATAAATATGTGAAAGAAATTAAAAAGGGTACAGATGGATTATATCTTTCAAAATGTATAATATTTTAATAAACATCTTTTGAATGTAGTCAAGTAATTTTCTAAAGCATTTTCTTAGAGATTGGAATAAAACGTTGGTGAAAATATCATCAAATATCTATTTGTGTCGTAGAACACAATACATCTGGGTATAACTTACTGGTTTACTTATTAAATTTCTCATCTTGTTCTGATGAGCAGAAAAGTGCTTTAATATGAATGCAGTTAAGTTTGTCATGTTATATCTACTCAACTCAGTTTTCCAAATTTATTATTGGTATCATCAAATTGCTCTTCGCAATCTCAAAGCATTTGAGGAAGAAAAACATATCAAGTCGAAAAGGATGTAAAACTTTCCTCAACATAATTAATGTCCATTATTATTTTTATTGTCTGATCAATTATTTTAAAAGGTTACAAGATAATGCAGTACAATTTTGATTGATACATGTGGCCAGTATCTCAGCACTTCAGGAGGTAAAACAAATTTCAATAAAAACAATTATAATAAATTTTACCAGAGGAAAAAAAGAACTTAGTTCAACTGAGATTTCCTACTGGGCTTAAAAAGGTATGAAATTAAAGGCAAGGAAAAAAAGCATTACAAGCTATTTCTACAGGATGCGCAAAAATGTGCTTAATTTACTTCATCTCTAGACGCATTTTCAAGCCAGTTGTTTCACCTTGTGCTACACAAAACAACTATTTAATGTAACATTTTCTGGTGATTATCTAAATGGTTGCACATAAATGTGCCTTTTCTGGTTAAAGACCCACCCTACGCTCGTACATAAAAATAGTGGCCAAATATTAGCCTAATACTAATCCATGTGCTTGCTTACAGTTCTGCGCTTGTAAATAAGACTTTTCTGTCTTAATTAGAGACACTAGCCTTCCTAGATACAATCATTATAAAAAAAACTATCTGAATTAGATTTTAAATACATTTTAAATATGTGAACTCTATGAATAATTGTATGTGATATATAAATAGTTTAAGTAAAATTCTCTTACAGTCAACCAAAACCTGACTGAAGTAATACAAGTTTTCCTGTTTTCATTGAAAATAAGAAAAAAAGGGGCGGGGAAAAGTTATGTACCATTAACTACAAAATGTAATAAATAAATAGTGGTTAAATACTCACCCTACTTCTGGCCCTTTGCTAGGCCCTAGAAGTACACATGCCATCTTTTGTGTCAAGTATCAGTAGCCAAAGTACCAGACAAAGTTTACCGCATAAGTGAGTCTTGCTTGTTAAAGATGTCTTAGGAGTTAATCAACAGGGGCAAAGGGCAGCGTTTAAGTGCAAGGGACACTATTCCCAGTAAAGCCATTCAAAAGAGAAATAGCACAGCATACCCAGGAAACTAACAAAGTGCTATCAAATTGCTGCCAGTGAAGTGAAAGGAGAAAGATAAAGCAGGAAAGGGAGAAAGAAACCAGAGAATTAGAAGTATACAAGGAGCTTGAATTATATTCGGTGGGTAATGCAGAGCCATTGAAAATTTTTACCAAGAACTTATATTATCAGACATAAAGAATTATAATTGTTTATGAAGCAAAACAACCTCCAATGACCAAAATTTCCCAAATAACCATTAGGAAATGTTAAGAACATGCTTTCTTCTGTAATTGTATTTATTATTATTTTTTAATTTTTAACTTTTCATGTGTCTGTTGCTCTAATTACATAAATGGAATTGATAGCTGTCCCTCAAAACATTGCATAGAAAAAACTCAACTGGACCTTAAAACCTACATGGGAGAAACAGGCTCAAAGGCAGATTCGAATGCCATTTAACAGAGTATATATGAATTCAACCACTCACCTGTCCGACCTTACATAGATTCTTTCATCCACTCATGCATTAATCATTTATTGATTGCTGAATTCACTTATAGTAACCAGTACCTTCTTATCTCTAAGACCTGTGTATGTTTTTCTTTTCCATAGTATTTGATAGCATCCTCATTTTCAGATGTAACAAGTCATTTCAAACGTACCTAGTGTATTTCTTACTCTAGACCAGAGATTAGCCATTTATTTTTTCAAGAAGCCTTTTGGTTCCTTTGGGTACAATATTATTTTATCTGTCTCAAAGGGTGATTGTTGTTACTGGCTTGGTCGTTATTTTCAGGCCTTGTCATTGAACAGAACTAATAAATGTATTTATTTTTTTTAAAGATAAAATACAGCAAAAATCTATAATGATATTTTCAAATATTACTGTATCAATTAAAAATAGAAATATACTCAGTATGATTCAATTTATATAACAATAAAGAACATGCCAAGCTAAATAGTTTTATTTGTGGATGATTCATAAGATGGTAAGCCTATCAAACAAAGCAGAAAAGTTTTGTCTATACCTGGCATAATTAGCTTATCTCCATGCATGAAGAGGGTTGCGACCCTGAAGTGGTGTACAGAGGCCACTGGGAGTTTGGGCAATGCTCTTTCCTTTTATGGAGGCAGTTACATAAAGTAGCTGTTAACTTTATAGCAATTTACTGAGTTATAGAAATGTTCATAAAATTTTCCATGTGCCTTAGAGTTCTCGGTGTAAAGTCAATTTTAAAAAGTTGCTGTGTCCTGCTCTTCCTAACTTTTCTCAAGCATCATTAATTTTTTTCCCAACATTTTCACCCAACCATTTCAGTGCTATTTTTGAATATTTCATGCTTTAAAAATTTCATGCACAGCATCTGGAGTTTGTTGGAGGAATGACACCAAAGATTCCTAATAAACACATATGATTTGGCTTGTTAGATTAACTTTACTCGAACTTTTTCTTTTCCTTCTCTCTGGCATGATTGGCCCACGCATTAGAAATAAATAACTCCATTTGCTTTCATTACATAAATTATCAAGATTTTACTATCCCTGTCTCTGTATCTTCAGTTCAATTTGTTTTAGACTGAAAATATTTGCTGAGCTCTTCATTGGTGCTCTGAACTGTGCCACACACAGAAATGGCAGCATAGGGCACCTGCCCTTGAGGGAGTTTTGGTTATGATGAAGAAATATGTTGGGAAGCTAAATTATTGGAAAGGCTTTTTCACTCAAAGTCTGTAGCCAGTTGAAAAGCAAATGTTATTTTTATTTATTTTCAGATCTGAAATTGTAAAAAAATCTGGTTCCTGATATATATCTTACTTATCATTGATTAAAGGCTGTGGCAAGTGAAGGTAAATATTATTGCTTAATTCACTTCAGTAGAGTAGAGGAGAATATCACTTTCATGATTTTTTTTTTTTTTTTTTTTTGTCGGTTTTTGTTTTGGTTGTTGCTTAAAACTGGTAAATGGTGGTGCTGAGATTTGATTTCTGGATGTAATTCTCTTACTGTACATAACATTTATTCCAAGATTTTACTCCAAATTTTTCTGTTAGCTATACATGATGCACTAACCCTACTAATTATTACAAACATAATCCAATCCCATTTGTGAGCCAAGCCTTTGCCTGGATCTATTTGGTGTTACAGACCTTCTGAATGTGAACTTACCTGTGGGAAGACCAGGACACTGGAAAAGTTAGGCTCTCACATGTATAAATGCAATATACTGACCAGACCTGAAAATATCACTTATACAAATGGGCAGCTCTTGTGGGCAATGTTGTTGCCATCAAAATGAGATAAAGCAAAATGCAACAATTTTTGAGCCAATACAGTATAGTTCAAAGAATCTTAGTTTGATCATTGGAAAATAAGGACTCTTATCATGTTCTGGTGCTTACATGGGGTGGTGAGTAGGCAGTGAAACCTTGACAGCTTCCCATTGCTTTGCTTACCCAACTTCCTCCACATTTTGGACCTAGCCTCACTTTCTAGAATTTTAATAAATTACTTCAGTGTTTCCTCCCTCCTTTCCATAACACCCATCCCTACTATCACCAAGCACACATATCCTAGTCTTTCTAGCAGGCCATGCACCCTTCAGGCTCAGGGTTAACATGGGGTCAACTCTGAGGAACTGTTCTTTGATTTCTTCCCCAGTCATCTAAGCAGTGTTTTAGTGTCTTTGTCGAGGTAACACACAGACATCAGTGAGATAAACTGACCTAAACTCCCTAATGCAAATAACTTGCATATTATGTGAGGACTCTCAGTGAAATTAAACACAAATGGGAATTGTGAAAACATGGATCAAAGATGGTAGATAGTGAGGAAGTATCTGATTACTGAGGTAGTGCTGGAGTAGGAAAACTTAAACTATAATTGACAAATTGCGGGAGGCCTGATGTGGACAAGTCTGTGAGTTAATGACTCTGCAGATGGGGGTGTGAGAGGCCACATTTTACAATTTTTACTTCCTGGAGTTCTGTGAGTTTGTCATAGTGAAATCAGAGAAAAATCCCCTTTTGTTTCCAGAAGGAATATGGAAAAAGTGTCCAGTTTGAAATACACCAGAGCATTCTTTTTTTAATAAGGCTTTCCCTCAAGAGAAACTATTTTACTAATGCCTTCCCGACTGGGATGTTAAAAAAAAAAAAAAAAAAAAAAAAGCCTAAACAGCCTGTGGGAAAGAACAATACCCAACTTCAGCTCCTCCAGCATCCTGTCCCACAAAAGGCTTTGAACAACAAAATAAAAAGAAAGGCATTTGTAAAGTTAACAGCCAAGGGGGCATAGGCTCACTATATAACTAATATCTAATCACAGTATCTCCCCATAAACCTCACCACTATATTACTAAAAGCATATTTGCCAGAATTCTTTTGACGCAGTACATCATGTCCAGCTTTCAAAAAAAATTGCAAGGCATATTATAGGAAAATGGAAAACAGAAGCCAGTTTAAAGAGACAAAGAAAGCAAGCCTCAGGATGAAATTCAGCTATGGCAGACATGTTGGGATTATTAGACAATGCATTTAAAATAACTATGATTAATAAGCTAAGGGATCTAATGGAATAAGTAGACTGTATGCAAGAACAAATGAGTAATGTAAGCAGACAGATGGAAATTCTAAGGAAAATCCCAGGAGTACTAGAGATCAAAAGCACTGTGACAGAAATGAAGAATGAATGTGCCTATTAGTAGATTAGTTAGATACACTAACCTTGCTAATTATTATAAACATAACCCAATCCCATTTGTGAGCCAAGCCTTTGCCTGGATCTATTTGGTGTTCCAGAGCCTTCTGAATGTGAACTCACCTGTGAGACATGGCTAAAGAAATAATCTCTAAACTTTAAGATAGGCCTGTAAAATTTTCAAAATGAAAAGTAAAGAAGAAAGATTGAAAATAAACATGACAACGGACTATCCAAGAACTGTGGGACAGCTATAAAAGATGTAACACCCATGTGTTAAACACACATTTACTTTTTTTTTTTTTGTTTTTTTTTTTTGAGAGGGAGTCTACTCTTGTCGCCCAGGGCTGGAGTGCAGTGGGCGGATCTTAGCCTCACTGCAAGGCTTGGGCCTCCCGGGTTTCACGGGCCATTCTCCTGCCTCAGCCTCCCGGAGTAGCTGGGGACTACAGGCCGGGCGCCACCCTCGGCCGGCTAGTTTTTTTGTATTTTTTTAGTGAGACGGGCGTTTCCCAGGGGTTAGGCCAGGATGGTCTCGATCTCCTGCCTCGTGATCACCCGTTCTCGGGCCTGCCAAAGTGCTGGGGTTACAGGCTTGAGCCACGCGCCCGGCCTCATCATGTACTATTAAAAAAAAAAGAAAGAAAGAAAGAAAAAGAAACAGAGGAAGGAGACGAACTTAACAAATTTTTGAAGCAATAATGATGGAACATTTCTCTAAATCAATGTCAGACACCAATCCACACATTCTGGAAGCTCAGAGAACACCAAGCAGGACAAATGCAAAATACAAACAAACAAACAAACAAAAGCCTACACCTGGTCATATTATATTCCAACAAGAGAATATAAAAGATAAGAAAACAAATCTTGAAACAAGACACAGGCAAAAAAATACCTACCTAGAGTAGAGTAAACTTTAGCATTATATTCATCTCTTTTTCAGAAACCATGCAAGCAAAAGAGAGGTAAGTGAAATATTTCAAGTGTGGAGACGGAAATCCCAACTACTTAGAATTCTGTATCCTGCAAAATTATCCATTAAAAGTGGACTTTCTTAGACAAACAAACATTGAGGGAATTTGTTGACTGTAGACCTGCCTTGCATGAAGTGTTAAACAAAAAATAGCTTCTCAGAAAAAAAACTAAATTGATGTAGATTAGAAACTCAGTCCCATATAAAGAAAAGAAGAGCACTGGAGAAGAACTAAGTGAAAGTAAATAAAATCTTTCACCTTTCTTTCACCACTTTTATAAAAACAAATATATGTATATTTGTTGTATGTATGTAAAAAAATGGAATGTGTGTCCAAAATGTGTGTATATGTATATATAAAAGTGGAATAAATGACAACAGTGATACAAGTGACAGGAGAGAAAAATTGGACAGTTGCCGTAACTAGGAAGCAATATAGTGTTATTTGAAGAGGATGAATCGGTAAAGCACAGAGGACTTTTAGAGAATGAAATTATTCTGAATTGCACTATGATGCATATGTATTTCATTATATACATATTAAAACTCATAGAATGTACAATCCCCAAAGTGAACCTTAATGCAAACTATGGTCTTTGGGTAATAACATGTCGATGTAGGTTCATCAACTGTCACAAATGTAACACTGTAGTGGGGGATGTTTATAGTGGGGCAGTATGTGCATGTGTGTGATAAAAGGACATAAGGAATATCTCAGTATCTTCCTCTCAAGTGTGTTATGAACCTAAAACTGCTGTATTAAAATATTCCATTTAAAAGAAAAATATCAAGGAAGATAAATCACTGGGCTTTCTGGCTTTGGACAAGAAGTTAGAATAGGTGTAGCACTAGTGCTGCAGATTTGTGTAAGATGTAATCTAGTCTTATCTAATCAAATGAGATGTAATCAATGCTGAAATTTTAAATTGAGAATATTTATTTTTTATCATTAGTAGTAATAGTAGTAGCCTAATTTAGCCCATTTGGAAGAAAGTAAGTGTCCCAAAAGATAGATAGTATCTTAGATTGGTCTGACTCAAGCCCTACTGCTGATGGATGGGTCATCAGAGGAAATGACCATTCATTAATTCATTGAAGAATAATTTATTTGATGCCTATGTAGCAGACGTTTCTTTGGGAGTAAACTAGACACATGAACTTTTACTGTCTGAAGCTAAACTGTTTGACTTTAGACTAATTTTTTTCTCTCTCAGTTTCAATTTCTACACCTATTGGAGGCATGTGCTCACTTTGGACCTAGACTAGATTTAAATTTTATCTGTGCTTTTTTTTCTATGTTACTACATGCAAGTTAATTTGAGCTTTCTGAACCTCATTTTCCTTATCAATATAATGGTTACAACACAACTTATTTCCTCAGGTTGTGTTGCAGTTTAAATTAAGATAGCTGACCATTGGTGTGTAGCACTCAAGCTAAAGTGGTTGCTACTGATTCATTCCTGCTGACTCTAGGAATCCTATGTGGACCACCAACAGGTGTTACTTAGGGTGTGGCTCTTCACCCCGGAGAAAGGTAGGGGCATGGGTGGTGGAGGTTAGGATTTATAAGGTCATTGCCAACATAGGACTTCACTCTGTCTTGGACTGCACACCAGAAAGGCCACTCATAGGATGCAAACATGGAGACCAGAGCTACTACCCAAGGACGAGACAGGAGCCAAATTCTCATGAGACAATCACACCAGTGCGGCGGTGGTGGTGGGGTTGGTGCTCCAAGTTGTGGAGAAGCTGTGCCATGGCCACAAACCTGAACCCTAAGAACCTATAGAAAAAATTGAAAGAACTCTCTACCTTGTCTATTATAGTAGACATCCTTGAGGAGACTGGAGTTGAGATAATAGTGAATAATTTTAAAAAAAACACACACAAGCATTTTTAGGAGCTTTGCCAGAGATTCAACGTGGCAGTGGAAGAAGTTCTTGTGCAATGAAACAGTTAACCTGATGAACTGCACTTGAAGAAGAACAATTCCAGAAAGTGCCACAGGATTGCTCTTCAGAAGGAGGAGGAAATGAAAGCTGAAAAGCCTCCAGTCATACAGCCAAGACCACAGACAGAGAAAACACAGAACACTCTCAGAAATTAAGAGATCTACAAAGCATCTCAAAGTCAGGAGAAGAGAAATGAAAGGATGTGGTGTCATCGAGCTTCATCAGCTTATCTTCAGACAAGGAATCTTCTGATTATGGCCATGTTCTGACCCCATCATCTATCAGTCCTCAACCACTGTCTGTGGGCTATTAGAGATTCCTGGAGGAGGACCCATTGTTCCACACCAACATTAATGCCCTTTAGGAAAGATCAAGGGTCAGTCAAGAAGGGGCTGTGAGTCAAAGCAAGAAGCAAAATTTTTCCATAAGAAAAAGTACTTCATGACTGCAAGACTGATGAGAAGTCCTGCTTTGACCAGTGAGAAATCACATGGGCCCCCTCCAAAGATGAAAACTAAAAGCCACCCTCAGAAGGTGACACAAAATAGAAATGACCCTCTGGTGTCCCTTGTCTAGAAAGAGAAAGAAAGAGAGGACAGCAGCATCAAGACAGTTTTACCCCTCTTGGAGACTGCTTCAGAAAATCACCCCAAAAAGTCAAAGCCCAAAGATTCAGAGAAAACTGAATCAGACAAAAGCCAAGTCTAGACAGCATAGACATCGGAAAGGGGACAGGATGCCCGTTTCCTAAGGTAAAAAAAAAAAAAAAAAAAGATTTCTAATAACATAAAAACTCAATAAGGGAAACTAAGTACTTCTAACTTAGATAGATAGCCAGTGAGACTCCTACGTGAATTTGAGGAAGCAGATATGGATGATGAATTTGAGCAGCCCACCATGTGTATCTCAGCCACGACTAGTCTTAGAAGAAAAGTAAAAAGACAGTGAAAAATTCAGACACTACACTTAGAAAAAAAAGATGAAAGAATGATTCTAAAACCACTAGTAAAATTTGGATCAGTTCAGAAATTACCTAAGGTAAACAAAAATAAGACAGAGAAGCTGCAGCAGTTTGAAGCTCATCCAGCCAAGCTGAAAAGGGTCCCCATAACAGTATTGCCAGACGTTCCATTTCTGAGGACACAGGCTGATTCCATTCACCTCCGTACACCTCCTTGACTCATGTGTTCCTTTCAACCAAAGTGAAAAGCATTCTCTTCACCCTGGGAAAAAGAAGCTGGATCTATTGTACACAGAATTAATTCTAACCTTCAGGCATGTTCCGGTTCTAAATATCCCAGTCCTCCAGAATGATGACAATGCATCAGCCTTGCATCCCAATACTTAAAAGCATCAATTCAGTCACTGAAGTGGAATGAATCTCCTATTTTGTTCTAAAACTCATTTTGAAGAGATGTATGCCTATGAGTTATATCACCTGCAGAAATACAATCATGTACCAGTTGAAGAAACAGATCAATTAATAAAAATTCATTGTCATCAAAACTTTAAACTTCCAAGAAATGCTGGAAAAGCATGAGTTATCAGGAGATGTACTTGTGTTTCAGGATGCCTGAGAGCAGAAGCTGTGAATGCTGATATGAATAGATATTCATCTCCACGTGCCAGTTAGTCCAAGGGCTGATAAGCAAAAATTGACTCTGTCAACTCTGTGGTCAAACCACCTTACCATGCTTGAAGGGAGCAAGAGAGGTTTGGGACAGGAGGAGCAGCTGATCAGCAAAAGTAGATTTTTGTGATATATAATCAAGTATCAGGCTGGAAAAAGACAGTGTATGTTACCACTTGCAAGTGATAACCCACATCACACAGTAAGCAGTCACTCTTCCTCCAACAATGTCAGAAACAGCAGTAGCTTTATCCCCATGCCTGAGAGACTGGTCTGTGCCTTCCTGAGCATCAGCAGTACCCACTTGGTGAAGGCAGTCAGCAGTATGTGAAAGAAAATCACCCCGATGATGGCTAAGACAATTCATTATTTCAAGAACAGATTCTTCCCATGACAAAATGGGGGCTTGCGTTGGAGATGGGATTTGCAAAGGAGAAATACAAGACAATGGGGCCTGGGGAATGGAACTTCCAAAGGAGAGTAGAGTATTTTGCTTTGTGGATTATTTTGGGTTCTGAATCCTGCACCTGTGACCCTGTATTCCGTAACCAGTCTCCCTGCCTGGAGAAAGTGTCAGAATTCTAAAGAGGGGAAGTCTCAGTCTCATTGAGGATTTTAAGGTCAATTATGTTTTTATTGTCAGCTGACCTATTTGTAAACAATAAGACATAGTTTTAATTAATAAATATCTCCAGACCGTATTTATACTAAAAATATTAGACTGGGTACGGTTGTGCATGCCTGTAATCTCAGGTTCTTGGGAGGCTGAGGCAGGAGGATTGCTTGAGCCCAGGAGTTTGAGGCTGCAGTGAGCCATGATCATGTCATTGCACTTCAGCCTGGGAAACAGAGTGAGACTCTGACTCAAACAAATTTTTGATCTATATATATAAATATATATATAAATATGTATATGTGTGTGTTTGCATATATGTATTAAATATATACATAAAATCTATATATATTTAAATCACAAAGTGTCAATTGGAATGCAGGTCTATTTGACTAATAATGTTCTCTTAATCTCTAACTTGTCTGTGTGTCTTTTCAAACCAATCTCATTACATTCTTTGATAAACATATGTCTCACCCTCTCTGAGGACAAAGTCATGCATCATTCATATTTGTAACTCTGATCTGGTTTCCAGTGAGTAATCAACAGATATCTGTTGAATGATAATGTGTGTGTAGGTATATATGTGTGTGTGTGTGTACAAATATATATATAAAGAGAGTAATTTTTTTGTTTTGTTTTTTTTTTTGCCTTTGTCATGTCACTTTATGTCCTTTTTGTCTTTTATCTATCAAAAACATAAAGCCAGACAATTCATACATAGGACCCCTTCCAGTTCATCTTCTATGATTAGCTTATAATTGAGAAGGCCAACACCTCTCATTAATTTACATGTTCTGTTTTAAAAGATGATGAAACTAATAATATTGTACTTTTATTTTCTTTGTTGATTTTCTTCTCAGTTTTCTTTGCTATTTCTGTAATTCCTTCTTCAAAGATATGACTATGTAGAATCTGTCATTATTAGAGTAAGACCCCTGGACCCAAAGGGAATTGCAGAGGTGAAGTTCAATAACTCAAAAATAGCCTATGTTGAATAATAATGGAAGACAGACAGGATGCAATTTTTAAAATATTCTCAGCTGATGTCAACACCAGATGTGCCCCAATCACCACAGCTACTACCTTGGCACTACCTAATATCACCAGAATTCCGAAACATAAGAAATGAAATAAATGAGAAACGAGGGGTACACTAAGTTAATTATAACTGGATTTCTGCTACCCTGGTAGAATAAGAATATAAAAATATAAAAATAAAGTTGTGTTATATAGATGTGAATATAAAAATAAAGTTGTGTTATATAGATGAATAAAGAAAGAAAGCTATATTCCTTGTATATCTGAGTTAGTTGAATGAGATTTATACCAGTTATAAATAGCTGCTGGTGACTTTATTGTATCCTCCCTTGACAACCAGAAAATCAATATTTATGGAGTCCCTGTGTTTAATGAGCATAGTATTAGTATACTTTTCATAACTGCAAAATGAAAAGCCACACTTTCTTTAAACCTGGAAATCTATTCAGGAAGATAGTTTACATACTGAGGAACAAACTTAGAAGTGTGATTCTTCAGTCATAATTTTTCAAGGATATTTTGGAAAAGTGCTTCTTGGATCCGAATTTACTTTTAATTAACAATTTTCTTTAGCATCATTGCTTGAAATGGCATTTCCCACATATCACTTGTAAGCTCAGCAGCACACACAATAAGCAATTTGTATATATTCTTAAATACTTTAAGGTCATGTCCCTTGTGCTTTTCTGTTTAGAGAGCAACAGGTATAATTTAGCTTATTTAGAGGTTTCTAATTTTCTAAAGTTTCAAACCATTTATGTTGACAAGAAGTTAAAGTACCTTGATCAAGCCAGGCTGGAATAAAAATGTTGAGAATGTCCACATTTGGCCGGGTGCGGTGGCTCATGACTATAATCCCAGCACTTTGGGAGGCCAAGATGGGCAGATCACCTGAAGTCGGGAGTTCAAGACCAGCCTGACCAACATGGAGAAACCCCGTCTCTACTAAAAGTACAAAATTAGCTGGGGGTGGTGGCACATGCCTGTAATCCCAGCTATTCCAGAGGCTGAGACAGGAGAATTGCTTGGACCCGGAAGACTGAGGTTGCAGTGAGCCAAGATCGACCCGTTGCGCTCCAGCCTGGGCAAGAAGAGCGAAATTCCATCTAAAAAGAAAAAGTCCACATTTATAACTGATAACCCACGTGTGTTTGGAAATAGAAAAATAATGTACATCTTAATAAGCCTGAAAAATGGTTGGAATGAAAAATGGCTATTGAATGAATAAAATAATTATATATTAATTAAAATGAGTTAATATTTAGAATGCATATTTGAGAACTGAAGGATTGTGGAGGTTTAATAAATGGACTTTTTTTCAGAATAATTCTTAAGCAAAAATGCAAATATTCTTTCATTTGCAAGTGATAACATACATTGTCTTCTTCCAGCCTGATACTTGATTATATATCACAATAATTACAGAGAGATCATAGAATGGAAGAAATTAGATAACAAAGTGATATATAAAGAGCGTTTTGAATAGTGTCTGGACATAGCAAGTATTATATGTTCTTACTATTGTTATTATCATTGCTGCTAATACTATTGACAATACTACATCCTCACATAAAGCAAAAATGTAAAACTATCAAGAATTTAAAGTTTAAAAATTCAAAATCTACTTCAAGTCTTTATTTGAATATGACATGTTTATCTATGTAGCAAATCCTCCAAATCTACAGAATGCTCCTAGAACTTGTAAGTATTATAGCAGTGTCATAGAATATAAGATCAATATATAAAAGTTAATTGTTTTCCTATATATCAGGAATAAATTTTGGAATTGGAATTTTAGAAATACTATTTACTATAGTACCAAAAATGAAAGTACTTGGAGATTAATCTATCTATCTATCTATCATCTATCTATCTGTCATCTATCTATCTATCATCTATCTATATCTATTTATCTATCTAACAAACTGAAAACAACAGAATGCTGATAGATGATCAAAGATGATTTAAATAAATGAAGAAATACTTTGTTCTCATGGATGAGAAGACACAATATTGTTAAAATATTAATTCTTCTTAACTTGATCTATAGATTCAATGCAATCTCACTCATAATTGCAGCAAGCCTTTTTTTTTTGGATATTGACAAACTGAATTTTATAAGTTATATAGAAATATAAAGCATCTACAACAGTCAACACAATACCAAAGGAGAACAACAACATTGGAAGAACCACACCACCCTATTTCAAGACTTATTATAAAGCACAGTAATTTAGAAAATGTGGCATTAGTGAAATGTTAGACACATAGATTAATGGAACAGAATGAAGAGCCTAGAAACTAAACTCACACAAATGTAGTAAAATAAATTTTTACAAAGTCACAAAGAAACTGAACAGAAAAGGTTAGACTGTTTAACAAATGGTTATGGAACAATTGGAAGCTCACATGCAAAAACAATGAACTCAGACCCAGAACTTACACCTGAATAAGAAATCAACTCAAAGATTGATCATGGACTTGTATGTAAAATTCAAAGCTGTAAAATTTCTAGAAAAAAAAAAGAAAAGAAATCAAATGTGTCCTCAGGTTTGTTGATACATTTATAGATGCAAGACCAAAAGCACAAAATCCATAAAAGAAAGAGAGAGAAAAAAAGACAAGTTGAAATGTATTAAAATGACAAATTTCTGTTCTGTGAAAGACAGTGTTAACAGAATTAAAACAAAGCACAGATCGGGAGAAAATGTTTGCAAAGGACATATATGATAAATCAAACTTGTATCTAAAACATAGAAATCTTGGAACTCCATAATAAATAGTTTAAAAGTCACTAAAATAGACAAAATATGTGAACGAAAAGCTCACCAAGGAAGGTATTTAGATTTCAACTAAGAATATGAAAATATGAACAGCATCATTTTTCATTAGAAAATTCAAACTAAAACAACTAATAGATACCTCTAAAATCTATGAGAATGGATAAAGTAAAAAAAAAAAAAAAAAAAAAAAAAAGGCCCTGATACTTCAAATTGCTGGCAAAAATGAGAAGAGTAACTCTCACTCATTGGTAGTGAGTTACTCTCCCTCATTGCCACTGAATGTGCAAACTAGTACAATCCTTTCGAAGAAACATTTAGAGTTTCTCAGAAAGTTCAAGGTAATTTTACCTTAGAAACCAGCAATCATGTTCCTAGGAATGCACTCAAATGATTTGAAACATTTGTTCACACAAAACCTGCACACAAATGTTTTTAGCAGTATAATTTGTAATAGACAAAAACTGGAAACAATGAAGATGCCACTCAGTGGTTGAGTAGATAAACGGTGGTATACCTGTACAATGGAATACAGTGAATACAGCGATGAAAAAAAGAATGTGCCATTTAGTGATGCAAATACATGGATGAAACTTAAGTGCATATTGCTATGTGAAAAAATACAGTCTGTAAAGTCTATGTGATGTATATAATTCCATTTACATGACATTCTATAAATGCCAAAACTGTAGAGAAAGTAAACAGATCAGAATTACACATTTGGCAATGAAGAGGGTTTAGCTAGGTGAAACACAGGGAATATTTTAGGATGATAAAATTATTCCGTGTGATACTCAAATGATGTATACATGACACTAGGCATTTGTCAAAACTCACAGAACTTTACCACAAAAAGATTGAAATCCAATGTACCCAGGTTAAAAACAACAATGTAGGAGTTTGAGAACTCCAAAGACAGAATAAAGACTGTGACAAATGTATGTGACTGTATTTTAAATGTATGAAGCAGCTTTACCATAGGGTGAGGGGAAAAGATATTGATAAAAATGTCTTAGAAATGGAGTAAAATTTGTAATATTAAAAACAAAAGAACAGTACGTAAATACTGCTGTAGTTATTAAAGGTGTTTTCTACTAAAAGTATGTGTTAAAAATTATAAAACCAATATACGTATGTACAAGAAGTGAAAAATGTATAATGGATAGCAGATGGCAGGAGCCTGTATTCTTGCTGTCCGAACAGAAGATTACGGTAAGCAAGGGGAGAAGACTAGAATGATCTATATGGTAATTAATTAGGGTTGGTGACAATATAAACATGTTTAGCTTATTATAGAAACATACTAATACACATAGAAATACATATTTAGAGATAATGTGCATAAACACACATTATTACATGCTATACATATTCTCACTCTATTAGCTAAGAGCCTAGAAGAAAAGACACCCCAGTAGCAGTAAGCATAGCTAGTGTCCTGATCTTGGTTCCTAACATTATTCTGCAATAAAACAAGATCTAGAATACTTTGGAGAAACATGATTCTAGGGCTGAGGCCAGGAATAAACAAGATGAGCTTGGAGCATCTTGCAATACCAGAAAGTAAGAAAGTGTTCCAAGGAACCATGATTATGGAACTTTATCAAAGGGATACAGAAGCCAATTAAAAGAGTTTCCAATGACCAAAGCTATATAAATTCAAGCAATGAATAATACAAATCACTATCAGTTTATGACACAGTATAAAATAAATATTTATGAGTCCCTATTGACATAAATAAATGATTGAGTAAATAAATGAGGGAAAACAAATCTTTCATAGAGCGCTCAATATAATTTATGTAGATAATCTATTCTTCAAAAGATGGAGCCTAACTTCCAACCCCAAAAGTGTAGGCTGCACATAGTCACTTCCTTCCTTTTTTTATTTTTTATTTTTGAGACGGAATCTCACTCTGTCGCCCAGGCTGGAGTGCAGTGGCGTGATCTCGGCTCACTGCAAGCTCCGCCTCCCGGGTTCACACCATTCTCCTGCCTCAGCCTCCCGAGTAGCTGGGACTACAGGTGCCCGTCACCACGCCCGGCTAATTTTTTGTATTTTTAGTAGAGACGGGGTTTCACCATGTTAGCCAGGACAGTCTCAATCTCCTGACCTCATGATCCGCCTGCCTCAGCCTCCCAAAGCGCTGGGATTACAGGCGTGAGCCACCACTCCCGGGCTATAGTGACTTCCTTCTAAAGGCTATGGAAATGAGGAGACAGAGTAACTTTATAATGAACAAATCTGACAAACACTACCTCAACCAGATGATCAAGTTGAGTATTAATCATAATGTTACATCAATAATATGAGCCTTTACTAGGATGTGATGAAAATGGCACTCTGGTCTTCCTTTCCAAAATCCCAAATCCTATTTTAATCGTTTTTTTTTTTAAAAAACAGACAAGTTCCATGGGAGGGACATCCTGCAAAATACCTGACCATTACTCTTCAAAACTGTTAATGTCATCAAAACTGAGGGACATCTGAGAAACTTTTACAGCCAAAGACAACCTAAGGAGTCATGATAACTAAATGTAATGTAGTGTCCTCAATACAATCCTTCAACAAATCAAGGATATTAACTAAAAACTAAATAAACGTAAATGAAGATGTACTAATAGATCAATATTAGTTTATTAATTGTGGCAAATGTGCTATGTTAACCTAAAATGTTAATAATTGAAAAAACTGGTTGCCAGTTACATGACAACTCCCTTCACAACTTTCATAAAAATATAAAACTATTCTTTGAAAAGTTTATGAAAAAGTTACTGGAAGTTTGAGTCATTTCACAAAAACAAGTTAACCAATTAATGCAAACAAGATAAAAGTGACAATGTAAGGAAAGAAAAGGATGTAAATGGATATATGTGGAGCGTATAATATGCCCAAGGTGCTTTGCTAAGCATCTTGCACGTATTATGGTATTTGTCAATTTTGTGTCCTATAACTTTGTAAAAAGAACATTGTTATTTCCCAATTTTAAATTAATAAATTCAGTAAGAGGGGTTGCATGACTCAATACAAAAATTGCAACAAATAATACTAAAAGTTTAAGCCCAGACTTGTCTGTTTAGTTTTTTCATTGTGTGTGTATATATATATATACACTTATATATATACATACATGAAATTTGCCGTTTCAACTCGTTTTTAGAGAATAATGTAGATACATTAATTACATTCTCAATGCTGTATATCCATCATCCACTATTTCCAAAGTATTTTTATTACTCCAAACGCAGACTCTGTATTCATTCTCCTATCCCTCCTGCCCTTGGTAATTTCTAATCTTTTTGTCTCTGTCAGTTTGCCTATTCTAGATATTTATTATGTAAGTGAAATCATACTATGTATATTCTTTTGTGTGTGGCTTATATGGCTTAGCATAATGTTTTTAAGGTTTACCTATGTTTTAGCATGTATACAAATTTCATTTCTTATTATGGCTAAATAGTATTCTTATTATGGCTAAATAGTATTTTATTGAATATATATTTCATTTTTTAAATTTTTTACCCAAAACTTGGTTTGCAATTTTATGTAAATTTAATGATCAGCTTTTGGATTTATGCAAAAGAAAAAAAGGCTTTTGGGATTTAGAAATTTAGGGATTATGTTAAAAAAATATATATATATACAGATTGATACTTTAGGTAGTTTTGACATCTTAATACTCTTTTTTTTTTTTTTGAGACGGAGTCTCGCTCTGTCGCCCAGACTGGAGTGCAGTGGCGCAATCTCGGCTCACTGCAAGCTCTACATCCCGGGTTCATGCCATTCTCCTGCCTCAGCCTCCCGAGTAGCTGGGACTACAGGTGCCCACCACCACGCCCAGCTAATTTTTTGTATTTTTAGTAGAGACAAGGTTTCACCGTGTAAGCCAGGATGGTCTCGATCTCCTGACCTTGTGATCCACCCGCCTGGGGCTCCCAAAGTGCTGGGATTACAGGCATGAGCCACCATGCCTGGTCGACATCTTAATACTATTAAGATTCCTTCAATTAATATTAGGATATCCTTCAATTAATATTAGGTCTTCTAAAATTTCTTTTAGCAACGTTTTACAGTTTTTGCTGTACAAGTATTTAACCTTGTGGTTAAATGTATTCCTAGACATTTTACTCTATTATATGCTACTGTAAATGGAGAATTGCTTTTCAAATTTGTTTTTCAGATTGTTCATTACGAGAGTATGGAAATGCAACTTATTTGTATGTGTTGGCTTTGTGATATTCAACTTTGCTGAATTCATTCAATCGCTCTAGTGACTTCTTTTGTGGATTTCAGGATTTTCTATAAATAGGATTTGCCACTTATGAATAGAGATAGTTTTATGTCTTTTCAATTTGGATTTTTGTATTTTATTCTCTTCTTGTAACTGCTCTAGCTAGAACATCCAATACAATGTTTAATAGCAATGACAGAAGCAGGTATTCTTGCTTTGTTTCTGATTTAGGGGTAGAAATTGCAGTCTTTGACCGATAAATATGATATTAATAACGCATTTTTTAAAGTACATTAGTGTATTTTATCATATTTTGGAAGTTCCAATATATTGCTATTTTCTGAGTGTTATCATAAAAGAGTATTTTTTTGTCAAATACCTTTTCTTTATCAATTGAGATGTCAATTTTTTTTTCATTATTTCCATTAATGTTGCATCACACTGATTGACATTCTGTGTTGAACCATCTTTGTTTTCTGGGATTATAAATTCCACCTGATCATGATGAATAATTCTGTTAAGATATTGTTGGATTCAGTTTGATATTATTTTGAGGAGGGGCATTTGTACTTTTATATTTATAAGGGATATTGATCTGTAATATTCTTTCTTGTGATATCTTTGGTTTCTGAACAATGTTAGACTCATCAAAGGATTAAGGAACTGTGGCCTACTCTGCTGTTGTTTGGAAAAGTTTGAGAAGTATTGCCATTTATTCTACTTTCAATGTGTTTTCAAATATAGTGTAGTAATCAAAAAATTGAGGTATAGTAAGTCAAAAGATAAGAAGATATTTTCCATGGAAAAAATGATATGTTACAAGTCTGAAGAGGGATGACAGAGAGAGACCAAGGGTCTATCAGGAGGCAGAGCAAGGTCAGGAGCCATGGACAAAAGACTTTATTGTGTTTTATATGAGAATGAACGGATAAAGCAAAGTAAGCAGGTTTAGGACTTGCTAATTTGAATAATTTCAGTGGGATCTGGGACATAGGGACTGTCCCTAGTTGTCTGATACCCGGCCCTGGGGTAATTAGGGCTGGTGGATAGTGGTCTGACATGTTTGGGCCTGAAAAATGAAGTGGTAGGTGTGGGTTCTGGATTGGTTGGTTGGTATTTGAAAAGCATGCTTGCAGGTGAGTTACTTACTATCTCAAGGAACCAGCTAACCCTGGGAAGGGCAATTTCTCCAGAATCAGAAAGGCCCCAGATGTTAAAGCATAAGAATACAGAAAACAAAATGCTTGGTAGAATTCACCCATGAAGCCATCTGGTCCTGGGCTTTTCTTTTTTGGGAGGCTTTTTGGGAAACTTTTGATTACTGATTCAGTCTCTTAACTGAGATTTTCTTTTTCTTGAGTCCTTTTCGGTAATTTTGTGTGTCTAGAAATTTATCCATTTCATTTGTTTTAACAAGTTTGCGGGTGTACGGTTGTCCTTAAGTATTCTTGTGTAATTCTTTTTATATCTGTAAAGTCAGTACTAATTGTTACTACTTTCATTTCTGATTAAATTATTTGTGCCTTTTCTCTCTCTCTCTTTTTCTTCTTTTTTTTTTTTTTTTTTTTTTTTTTTTGTCAGTATAGCTAAAGGTTTATCAATGTCATTGATCTTTCTCAAATAACCAACTTTGGCTTTTGTTGATTATCTCTCTTGTTTTTCTATTATCTATTCGATTTCTTCTCTAATCTTTATCATTTCTGCCTTTATGCTAGGTTTCCTTTTAGCATGCTCTTCTTTTTCTAGTTTCTTAAAAGGTAAGGTAGGGTTATTGATTTTAAATCATTATTTTTTCAATGTAAATGTTTGCTGCTGTAAATTTCCTTGAGTACTACCTTCTTCATATCCCATATATTTTGATGTGTTGTGTTTTTATTTTCAATTGTGACTAAGTATTTTCTAAATTTCCCTCTGATTTCTCCCTTCTTGCATTTGTTCTTTAAGGCTATGCTAAAAGAACAAATAAATGGGCTACTATATTTATTTTACGCATATTTGTGGTTCATTTTCTTATTTTACTGATTTCTATCTTAACTTCATTCTAGTCATAAAATATATCTTGGATGATTTTAATATTTTTAACACGATTGAGACATGTTTTGGACCTTCATATATGGTTTACTTAGGAGAATAATCAATGTGGACTTATGAAAGATATGTTGTCTGTTGTTATGTGAAGTGCTCTTCTTATGTCTGCTAGGTCTACTTTGTATTTATTATTTTTAAGTTCTCTTTCTTTAAATGTATATTGTGTCTAGATGTCTAATTATTTAAGGCAGTGTGGTAAAGTCTCCAGTTATTACTGCATCACTGTTTATTAATAACCTCAGTTCTGTCAGTTTGCTTCCCAGATTACGCATTCTGTTATTTGATGCAAATATGTTTGCAATTTTATATCATCTTGATGAACTGAACCTTATATCAATATACAAGGCCTTTTTTTTGTCTCCTGCAACAGTTTTGACTTAAAGTCCAGTTTGTTATTAGTTTAGCCACCTTAACTTTCTTTTGTTTGATATTTGCATAGCATATCATTCTTCATCTTTTGTTTTGCATCTAAATGTGTCTTTGGATCTAAACTGAGCCTTCTGTAGACAACACCTGTATAGTTGGGCATCTATCACTCTCTGTCCCCTCTAGAAATCGGGTTCTTCTACTTAACAGGTATGGAGAAACAACAGTGTGCTATTTGTTGTTCCTTTTTTTTTTTTTTAATGTTGAATCATATAGTAGCCCATTTATTTAGTGACTTTCCTAAAATATTTGTGCAGAAAGCATATACCTTTTCATGTGTGGTAACCGAAGTCTGTCCCTTAGCTTGTGTTCAGCTTCGACAGAAATTTCCTTGAACATCAGAAAGAAAAAGCAAACACAAAACCTTTCCCAGTTTTTGAACATTGACTCTGTGTTGGATCACCTAACACTACTCAGCTTGTATTAAGTCTAGCTATCACTCTAAGGGGAAAGTTTATCATCTTCTCACATTTTTCTGAGGATGTATCATTCTTTGGGTATGAATGTGGTTTTCTAAATTCCCAAATACAGGGGTATTTTTGAATGTCTTAAATCTCCAATGAATCTCTCAAATTTTATTCAGTGGCCTTAAGTAGCTTGCTGAATGTATTCACAACATATTTTGCACTGAGCATCTATGGGTAATTATTTTACTTTGCAGCACTTTTTAGGTTCATTATAACTCACTTTACTTCATTGTAACTTATTAGCTATTTTATTTCTCTCTCTCTTTTTTCTTTTCTTCTTTTTGTCTCTCCTCTCCCTCCCCTCCCCTCCC
>NW_016804647.1:423383-431544 GCF_001698545.2 Rhinopithecus bieti
CCCCTCCCCTCCCCTCCCCTTCCCTTCCCTTCCCTTCCGTTCCCTTCCCTTCCCTTTCCTTCCCTCTCCTTCCCTTCCCTTTTCAACAGTCTCACTCTTTCACTCAGGCTAGAGGGCAGTGGCATGATTGTAGCTCTGTGCAGTCTCAGCCTCCTTGGGCTCAAAAGATCCTCCCATCTAAGCCTCTTGTGTAGCTGAGACAACAGACATGTGCCACAATGCGCATGTAACTTTCTTTTTTTTTTTTTTCTCGTGAAGACAGGGTCTCACGTTGTCATCCAGGCTAGCCTCAAACTCCTACCCTCAAGCTATTCTCCTGCCTCAGCCTCCCAAAATGCTGGGATTACAGGTGTGAGCCACTGCACCTAGTCTCATTGGCTATTTGTTTATATAGCCTCATCTTTCCAATATTATTTCTTTGTATTCTTCAGATCTCGTTGAACTGTGCTATACAAACAAAATTTAATTTCGTTCCAATAACTCACCATACATAAAACCTCTGGCCATAGTACATCTGTTTCTTCTGTAAAGAAATGACTTACTCTCATGCCAAGTATGTCCTACTGACCTGCATCTCCCAGCATGGACCTCTCTAATGCTCAGCTGCAGAACTCTAAGTCCCCACATGCATCTGCAACTTGTTTACTAGCTCCACCTTTCTTTTACTGCTGTTGCATATCCATGTTCGTTGTTCCTGCATACTCACACTTTTGAGACTGCTGCTATGGGAATCTGGCTCCTCCCACTACTTCTGGATTCAGAGAAAGTGTCACAGCCCAGGGTATTGGCTTTAATTTTCTAGCACTTTCTAAAGGGTCCAGGTGATACAACCTAGAAGTTCAAGGTGCTAAATTCCTCATGGTGGTAAAACCTGGCCATCGGAGATAAGACACACAATGGATCTGGCAGATAAATTTATTCTCTGACTCCCTCAAACAAATTGTTACACATATGCTGAGGTACAGAGCAGTATCTATATGAAAGAGTCATAGACAGATGAAAAAAGGGTGCTTTCCTGAGAAGTGTGGCTACCCCAGTACCACATCATCTTGTATTCATTTCCCTCCTTCCCTACCTCATTCACTTTCCATATATATGTATGTGTATATTAAATATATATATTATATATATATTAATCTGGGATTATCTCTTTTCCATTTAATTCCTAGAATATACATTTTGGCTCAAGCTCTATTTTCATGGAAACTGAGGCATAGAAATTTTAAGTAATTGGCCATGCTATAATTTAGACCTAAGCTCTATGATTCTACCATATGTATGCTTAATCATTGGGATAGGATGCTTCAGAGTTCCTTTAATAAGTTCCACGTCACCTTGTATATCTTGTCATGTCCCTATACGTAACCTATATGGTAGTTACTGAATATTTTCCAGGAGCTCCACGAAAGCAGACCACAAGTATGCCTTGTTAAGTCTTGCATTACAATGCCTAGCACAATATCTGCCATATATAAATACTAAGCAAATATTAAGATAATTCATTAAATAGTATGGTAATTCCAGAAATGTTATCATATTGTTTTGCTGTCAAGCCCATATGCTATGTCTGTACCAGAGTGAATGGTAATGAACCACCTACTCAGGTCTAACTTCACGCCTTTTAGAATATGTAATATTTAGTTTTTATTTAAAGGACTTATTTACAGGGATACTATTCTTGTAAGTGAAAAATATATAAGGAGAATTAGGCACAGAAGAACATCTATCACTCAAGGTTAGATGCTAAAGAAAATTGTGGCTGCATATATTTAATTACCATTTGGAAAAATCAAAGAACTTTATCTTAATGAACTTCATAATGCATACCATGGCATACTTTCTGTACTTTGTGCTTATTTCATTTGTGACTGAAATGTCTGTGCCTACTCTCTCTGCCTACTAAATGCCCGATCGTTCTTCAAAGCACTGATTAAAAGATACTTTTTCCAGAAGGCTTTATATGTCCATTTGCCCCAGAAGAATCCATTACTTCCACTTCCTTTCTTCCAGGATATTTTGTTCATTTTTCTAGTTTACAAATTACAATATATTTATAATTATATTTGTTGAGGTCTAATATTATTAGTCTCATAGAGGCTGATATTGTTGTAGAATTAACAATGAATGTTAAAAACAATAGCATTCACAATGTTTAATTCTTCTTTTACTTGAGCTAGTGTATTTTTAAGTCAACAATCTGTGAGTAGTCATACACACGTCCAATCACTTTTATTTCTCACTTCCCCAATTAACTCAGGTAGCTTGGCTCATATACAGACCCTAAATGTCAGATTATAGTATAAGAAGTTTGAAAATGTAGGTTTAGAATTTTGCATACTAATGGCTTAGGTAAACACTTTAACAAATTAGAGTTTAAAAAACTGAAGAAAAATGATAAAGCTGGCTACCTGATAAAACCTACTTGTGTGGGTTGCATCTGAAAAAAAAAGTCTCTCTTTCTTCGCTTCAATATATATTTATTAACCTTGGGTCAAGTGGTTAAGATTCCATCCAGTACTATGGCATAGGGAGGTGGAAACCCAGGAAGAACCAGGTAGTCTACCTGGGTTAGGGAAAGGTAACTGAAAATCTGGGAAAACTGAGGCAGCTAACATTTGCAAGATAGATGACCAGAAGAGAAGAAGTTGCACAGAGTCCTAAAAATCTGCAGAGGGTCCTCCTCAGGTATTCAGTACTGTCCTGATAAGAGCACTTATGTAAAGAAACTACCCATGTTTCAGAAAAGAAGCACCCACAAAGTGTTAGAGTAAACAGTACTTGGTCCTCATACAAGGCTGGGAATTGTGCCTGTTCCAACAGAAAAAAGTGGAAAGCCTCATATATGATGTTGAATTGGGCAAAGTGTTCAGTGTCAGTCAGATAATCTCTAATTAACACATTCTAAAATCAAAATCTGGAAAGATCAAACCATTTCCTCTTAACTGAACTGCACACTAGAGCAAAGCTCTAGAATATTATCGGGAAACTAATATTCAACTGTCTAAAATTTATGATATCTGGCATACGTGCAAAATTATCAGGCATTGAAGAAGCCAGAAAATATGACCTCTGCTAAAGTGGAAAAAAAACAAAACCAGCAACAATCAATCAAAACTTGGAGTGACTGATGTTAGAATTAGCATAAAAACACAAAAGTAGTTACTGCATGAGTTCTGCATTTTGTGTGTTCAAAACATTAAGTAAAGATATGAAAATATTAAAAGACCAAAGCACACTTACAGAAATAAAACTTTAATGCCCAAGTTGAAAATACACTGTATAAAGAATAAATAAAGATTAAAAATTGCAGAACGAAAGATTAATGAGTTTGAAAACATGATGATAGAAACTAAACAAAATGAAACACAGCAGGAGAAAAGAATTTTAAAATAATTAAAGCTTCCTAACTATAGGATAACTTTAAGCAGCTTATTATACATGAATGCAACAGCCAAAGGGGTTGAAAGAAAAAAAAAATGGTTTGAACATATAATGAGTACATTTTCTTTCTAAAGTTAATCAAAACTATTAACCTACATAACCAAAAATCTCAATGGACCTCAAGCATATAACACATGAAGGAAACTACACCAAAGTATACTGCAAGCATATTGCTCAAAACTAACATAAAAGAGAAAATGTAAAAAATAACAAAAGAAAAAAGACACATTTTAATCATAGGAAAAAGCACAAATTTCTCCTCACAATGAAAGTGAGACAACAATGAATGAAGATTTTTAAAGTACTGAAAGAAATGTAAACTGTCTGCCTAGAATTTTATATGTAGTCAAACCATCAGCAGTGACACAGAATACATAAGAAATACTATCAAATGACTTGACCTCACCTAATTTTGTAGAACACTCTATCCAAGAATAGCAAAATACACATTCATCTCAAGTGCACAGAAAACATTTATTAAGATACAGGATATTTTAGAACAAAAAGCCCAACTATCAATAATTTTATAAAAATTTACGTCATACAAAGTATGTTCTCTAACCACAATGAAATTAAATTAGAAATACATAAAAAAGATTTCTGAAAAATCCTCAAGTATAGGAAACTAAATAAGAGATTGTAAAATATTTATAAGACAAAAAATTCTAAAGGAAAATTAAAATGTATTTTGAATTGATTAAAAATGAATACACAAAATATCAAAGATTGCTGGTCACTACTGAAGCAATTTATAGGTGAATTATATATCACTAAATGTTTATATTAGGAATAAAAAACGGTCTTGAGTCATTCCTTAGCTTCTACCTTGAAAACTAGCATAAGAAGCCTAATTAATCCAAAGGAAAACAGATGAAAATAAACAATAAAGATTACAGTGAAAATTATTGCAACAAAATGTCAAAAACATGTAGAGAAAATAAATGAAACAAAAAGCTAGGCCTTTGAGAAGATTAATGAAATTGACGAGCCTTGAAGCCAGCTAATCACAAAATAGGGAGATGACACAAATGATCAATAACAGGAATGTAAAGGTGGCGTTGCTACAGATTCTAAAGTAAGGACATTAAAGGGATTATAAAGCAGTTTATTAACAAGTCTATGCAAACAAATATAAAGAATAAAATAGATTCCTTTAAAGACAAAACTACCAAACTCACTCAAGAAGAAATAGATAAACTGAGTAGTCTTGTATTTGTTAAAGACACAAAATATATATTTAAAAATTATTCCACAAAGTAAACTAATGAAGTGTGCCAACAATTAAGAAAGAAATAATATAGATTGTATAAAAATTGTCAAAAAATTTAGAGAGGAGGGAATGTTTCCAGTTTCATTCTTTGAGAATAGAATCACCCTGTTGTCAAAACCAGGTAAAGAAAAATGGAGGCTAATATTCCTCCTGAGCACAGATGCAAAAATTATAGAAAAAAAAGAAACAATAACATAGAATTAGCAAATCTAATCCAACCATATTATCAGGGATAAGATATAACGACCACGTGTGACTTATTTCAAGAATGTAAGATTTGTTTAAAATTTCAAAATCAATTTATCTCAATATTAACACAAAAAAGATAAACAATATGATTACCCCAATAGATGCAGAAATAACATTTGACAAAACCCAACTTACTTGCCTGATAAAGACATTCAGCAAATAGGAATAGGAGGAAAATTTGTCAGAAATTCATCACCTGAACACCCATGTGAGTAATTCTTTAAACATTTGGGAGGAATAAAATATGCAAGGAAATTTCAGTGGCAAAACATAATTTCATATTACAACAAACTATTTATCTGTTTCTTACACATGAAGCTAGGTATGCTAAATCAATCTCTCCCCTCAACGCACACTTTTGTCTCTCATCCCTTTATTCTCCCTCCCTCCTTTCATTTACCCAGCAACTCCTGCCCATCTCCCTGTCCTTCTCTTGTCCATTTCCCACATATATTTCAGCTTCTCTAGTGCCTCATTTGTTTTGTTTTGTTTTATTTTATTTTATTTTGAGATGGAGTTTCGCTCTTGTTGCTCAGACTGGAGTGCAATGGCACGACCTAGGCTCACTGTAGCCTCCACCTCATGGGTTCAAGTGATTCTCCTGCCTTAGCCTCCCAAGTAGCTGGGATTACAGGCGTGTGCCACCAGGTCCAGCTAATTTTTGTAATTTTAGTAGAGATAGGGTTCCGTCATTTTGGCCAGGCTGGTCTCGGACACGGGGCCTCAGGTGATCCTCCTGCCTTGGCCTCCCAAAGTGCTGGGATTACAGGACTGTTCACTCATTATTAAATGTCCCAAATCTTCACCTTACTCCCAAGCCTTACCTCTTTCCCTCTTGGGGGAAAGTGGAATTTCAATTCCATATCTGGCCACCTCGTGCTTTTGGGTTGATGGAGACCAGGTGGCTCTACCTTTTACTCATCCACTATGCCATATGCAGATTTCCTCTAGAGAATGTACGAATACAAATCTTGTTGCTGTACTTCAGATGATCAAGCTTCTCTGTTTCTGCCTGTGCCACCTCGTCCCTCTTCTCCCCAGCTCTGTAGGGGTGGGAGTCAGTGAGTGGAGTGTGCACAGTTAATGTGTGTGTTTTTCCATTTGTGTACTCAAACAGGAGTCGGCAGCAACCAATCAGATTAGATGGGGTAGAATGAATGACTGACTAATCAGGACAGCTGTTACTCTTATCCCAGAACATACCAGCTAAGTATTGGCTCTATAAATATCACTTATATGCATATACATTCATTATCTAACTATATGTTCATTCATAATTCCATAATTTGTCGTGTTTATATGAACTTAATTACATATACAGGCCTTAATAACTTTTGTTGAAATAAAAAGTGCATAAAACCAAATTCACCATCTTAATAACGTATGCATGTATAGTTTAATAGCGTTAGGTACATCCACATTGTTGTTTAACGAATCTCTGGAACTTTTCAAGGTAAAACCAGAACCTTATACATTTAAATAGCGCTCTGTCGCCCAGGCTGGAGTGCAGTGGCGCGATCTCGGCTCACTGCAAGCTCCGTCTCCCAGGTTCACCCCATTCTCCTGCCTCAGCCTCCCGAGTAGCTGGGACTACAGGCGCCCACCACCACGCCCGGCTATTTTTTTGTATTTTTAGTAGAGACAAGGTTTCACCATGTTAGCCAGGATGGTCTCGATCTCCTGACCTCGTGATCCGCCTGCCTCAACCTGCCAAAGTGCTGGGATTACAGGCGTAAGCCATCATCCCTGGCCCAGACTTTTGTTTCTATGAGTTTAACTACTATGTATAAATCATATAAATGAAATCAGATAATATTTGTCTTTTTGTGTTTGACTTACTTCATTTAATGTAAGGTCCTCAAGGTTCACCCAGGTTGTAGCATGTGTCAGAATTTCCCTTCTTTGTAAGGTTGAATAATATCCCATTGTATGTATGTAACATATTTTGTTCATCTATGTAGCTATAGATGGATATGCAGATTATTTCCATATTTTGGCTATTGTGAATAGTGCTTCAATGAATATGGATGTGCAAATTGCTCTTCCATATTCTTCTTCAATGCTTTTGGATATATATCCAGAAGTAGAATATCTAGATAATATGATAATTCTCTTTTTAATGTTTTGAGGCACCGCTATATTGTTTTCCTTAACAGCTGTGCCATTTTGCCTTCTTACCAAAAGTACACAAGCATTTCAATTTCTCCACATTCTAACCAGCATTTGTTATTTTCTGGGTTTTTTGTTTTTGCTTTTTAAATTTGAAAGTAGCCCACCTAGCCCTTTAGTAACATGTAGTCTTTTGGCTTCACATTCTTAGCATGGTCTTGAACTCATAGTAAGCTCTTAATTAAATCAACAAAAACAAAAATCACTATTAGCAAATTACACTGGTGAAGTGAATATTCCTTTGCTGATAACTACTTTGGACAAAAAGACTGAAATATATAATAAACTTTTATGAACACATTGGAAGTTCCATGCAGGACCACTATTTCACATTATTTACACATGACCAAGAACTACACAGCAACTTCCTGATGCATTATTAATTCCTTGTGGATGCCTTCCTGCTTTTCTATGCTTATCCATAAATGCATGAGTGCTTAATTTAATCTGATGTCACTCCCCAAAGCTGGTGCAGAGCTGTACCACTCCTGCTGTCACAGTTAAGAAGGTCAAGTGGCATCGACAAAGGAGGCCTGAACATGAGGACTGACTTCTGGTTCAGACATAATTATAATGATATAGTTAAATTAATATTAAATTTATGAAAGCTGTATTTTACAAATCATCTATTTATTATTTAAAGGCATCCCTGGGTTCTCTCAAGCCAGGACTGCTGCTCTGACAGAGCGGAGGCATGCCAGGAACAGAGAGCAGACAAATTGTTCAGCGTGGTTTAATTTTTTATGCATGTTTTATACATAAGTAAATTGCAACATGGAGATTAGATCACACTCCAGCTGTTTCTTTTTAAACTGTCTTGTCCCTTCTAAGCTACTCCAAGACAATAATCAGTGCTTTCTTCTCTTGGGGTTATATACGAACACAGTGCCAAAGGGATACTAACCTGAGGCAAGTGGATGCATGTTTCCTCTTCAGGCAGTGGTCACCATGCATGCCTCCTTTGGCTGCTGCCATCAAATTGCTTTTCAGCCTTTTCTTGAGTTTTTTTTTTTTTTTTTTTTTTTTTTTTTT
>NW_016804647.1:431836-449538 GCF_001698545.2 Rhinopithecus bieti
TTTTTTTGACGGAGTCTCGCTCTGTTGCCCAGGCTGGAGTGCAATGGCGTGATCTCGGCTCACTGCAAGCTCCACCTCCCGGGTTCAAGCAATTCTCTGCTTCAGCCTCCCGAGTAGTTGGTAGTACAGGCTCCTGCCACTATGCCCAGCTAATTTTTGTATTTTTAGTAGAGACAGGATTTCACCATCTTGGCCAGGCTGGTCTTGAACTTCTGACCTCGTGGTCCACCAGCCTCTAACTCCTGCTGGGGTTAGAGGTGTTCTTTATAAAAGTGAGAACCAGTGAGGTTAAACCAATTGACGAAGGTTATCTAGCCAGTTGCTGTGTGAGGTGCTATTAAACAAAGCAGTTTATTATCCTCTGCTCTTAATTAAATCATACTAAATGTAATCAGAAATTATTTTCTCCAAGATAAACTTTTATTTCAATTCACTAGCACAGAGCTTTTATCTTCCATGCACTTTCTCTGGATGAAATAAATGCTGAAAGAGATGAACATAGAAACAGATCCATCTCACTACAATAGCTGTTTAAAGTTGTCTATGGAGAATAATGTCTATAGGCAAATAAAATAAGTCACCTAACAGGTATTCATTGATTGTTTTTTATATATAACGTGCTGTTTAGGCAATCTCAAAGATTAAGAGATATCATGCAAATGCATGATGGTATGCTGAAGGAGCATATTCACTGGCTATAGAAAGAAGATGCAAAACAATCCTAACTCCCCCACAAAACTCAAACATCTTGCGTGACAAGTGCATCCCCAAAGGTACTGTCAATTTAAGGACCACCCTAAACAGCACCTGAGAGCCTCCCCTTCCTGAACGCAACCTCTGGACTTGCTTCCTTCTCAAGTATCCCTTTCTTGTAAGGGATACTAACCCAGGGAAGATATGTGCATGACTGACTGTGGAGGGGTTTAAATGTGATGCAAACATTTGGACATTGTCACGTTTGTGAAGTCAACCAGTGATGCATAAACTGAAAAAGAGGAGTGAATTGAGTTCCTTGGATAGATGAGGTTCAAGATGTTTTGACATGTTATCAAAGTCCAGTAAAGTGACTATGTTATATCAATAATGCAGAACATTGTGTAATTTACAAGTACTCATTAGGAGGCTGATGATCACATTCCCTAAGAAGTTGAGGCAGCCGCTCAAATACGTTTCTTCAATTTCTTTGCCAGCTATAATGGGAAGCTGGCATCTATATGATTTTTTTCTTATTGAAATCTTAGGCCGGGCGCGGTGGCTCAAGCCTGTAATCCCAGCACTCTGGGAGGCCGAGACGGGCGGATCACGAGGTCAGGAGATTGAGACCGTCCTGGCTAACACGGTGAAACCCCTCTCTTCTAAAAAAAAAAAAAAAAAAAAAAAAAAAGAAATCTTAATAGACTTCTGTGTCTCTTACTTATGACTTACAAGGCACTTGGAGCACCCTCAATAAAAATACTCTATAAATACAAAGGCCGTATTTCTCTTTAGTTTTAAATGTTGTATTTCCCTCTATAATTGTAAGTAGTATTTTTACTCTAATCTTCATAATTTATTAGGTGATTTCCTCTTTTAATATCAGTTAATATTTCAAACATCTTTCCACAAATAATTGGACCATTATGTTACTGGATATGCAATGGTTCACTAAATTGTAGCTATTTCTCAAATACCGTGGCTCAATAGGATGAGGAATCCTCTAAAAAACACCAATTATTGTATACCTTTAAATTGGATTTGATAAGGAGGAAACTACCTTTGAATTGTGTTCACTTGGATTTAGAAGTCTTCAAACAAATGTATTTATTCATCTATGAACATTTAAGTGGAATGATTTAAGAGACGTAAAGTGCTCCATTATCTTCAGGATGTTTGTTTCTCCATCTGGAGAATCAAATATTTGCGCCAATTAGAAGAAAATAAACAGCTACAAATGATATCAGTACTAAACAAAACAAACAACTGCTATTGAAAGTTTAAAGAGAGATTTGTGTGGACAAGAACAAAAAATTATAAATCATTAGATAATATACATAGATTATTTCATATACAACCTCCGAATTTTGTCAGTCTTAAATAATGAGATAGTTAATTTTACCAAAGTTAATTACTAGGAAATGTTCTTCCAATTTTTATTTTTATTTATTTATTTATTTATTGAGACAGTCTTGTTCTGTTGCCCAGGCTGGAGTGCAGTGGCACGATCTCGGTTCGCTGCACCCTCTGCATCCTGGGTTCAAGTGATTCTCCTGCCTCAGCCTCCTGAGTAGCTGGGACTACAGGCGTGCACCACCATACCTGGCTAACTTTTGTATTTTTAGTAGAGGTGGGGTTTCACCATTTTGGCCAGGATGGTCTCGATCTCCCGACCTCGTGACCCGCCTGCCTTAGCTTCCCAAAGTTCTGGGATTACAGGAATAAGCACCACACCCCACCATTACTGGGAAACTTACTATGTGCTAGGCACTATGCTATATGGTAAGAAAACAAATTAGGGACGACAGACAGTTTTCTCTGGCAGATATGAGTTCAACTGAGGTAATTGCCATACAAACAAATATTGCTAAACTTAGAACAAAGTTAAAATAACAAAGTCATGACTCAAACATGAGCCGTTGAAAAGGAGGGATTAATTGAGATTTGTTTGAGGTGATTAGGGGACAGGAATGTACGCTAATGGATGCATTTGCTAGGATTATATTGTGTAAGGGACAGGGTATAACAGGATTTATTTCACCTTTGAAAAGCAGAATTACATTTGTTTCCTGTTGTCATTATAACAAATTAACTCACATGTAGTGGCTTAAGGCAATACACATCGATTGTCTCATCATCATGGAGAACAAAGGTCTGTCAGCAGACGTCCATTTTGTTCTGAGGGCCCAAGAGGACAATCCATTTGTTTCCTTGCCTTTTCCACCTGGATTCTTTGACTCACAATTCCCTTCCTCCATCTGCAAAGCCACCAAATGCTTGACTTTTTCCTCCCCTCTCAGTTTTCTCTTACCACAGCTAGAAAAGTTTCTTTATTTTTAGGGATTGAAGAGATTAAATTGATCCCTCCTGGATAATTCATGATAATCTCTTCATGTCAAGGTCTTAACTTTAATCACATATGACAAATCCCTTTTGCCAGGTAGGGTAACATATTCACAGGTTTCTGGGGTTAGGATGTGGACATCTTTGGGAGAACATTATTCTGCTTACCGGAGATAATTTAATGTGTGTAAAATTTGTGTTTTTTTCTTTTCTTAATTAGTCAATTTTTTCCTGTTGAGCAAGTAGGAAAAGCTTTTTGTTAGATACCAATAATAATAAATCTTTACTTTAAAGGAACATACGGAGAGAGGAAGAGAGAGAAATAAATACATATGCAAATATCCCTATGTGTACAAAGGTGGCATGTGTGTAATTCATATATATATATATAATCTTTATGTTGTCTTTTGTCTCAAACATTTTCTTTTTTTCTTTTTCTTTTCTTTTTCTTTTTGAGACTTAATTTCACTCTTGTTGCCCAGGCTGGAGTGCAATGGCGCAATCTTGGCTCATTGCAACCTCCCTATCCCGGGTTCAAGCAATTGTCTTGTCTCAGCCTCTCTAGTAGCTGGGATTACAGGTGCCTGCCACTACACCTGGCTAATTTTTTGTACTTTTAGTAGAGATGGGGTTTCACCATGTTGGCCAGGCTAGTCTCCACCTCTTGACTTCAGGTGATCCACCTGTCTTGGCAGCCCAAAGTGCTGGGATTATAGGTGTGAGCCACCGCACCCAGCCCAACATTTTCTAAATTGTCTAATATTGGGTTGTCTGCAGAAGAGATATTTGGTAAATACCTACTGATGAATAAAGTTTCATCTCTTTTTGCTATATATATATTTTTAAATTTTTGAAGCTTTAGAAAGTGACCACCATGGGTGCTCAAACTGTAATGAATATGTTGAGATGGTCCTCTTTTATCAAAAAAAGCATAGACAAAGCATAAAACAATTTCTTACACTATATTCATCACTCTCTCTAATCTCAAGCACCTACGAAAAATACAGGTACCAGTCTCCTGCGCCTAATTCCTCATATAGTTTAACCCAAATAAGGAAATTCTTCCCACTGTGCCCTGTCCTGTGGTGCCGACAACTGTGTACTGATGGTGTTGCCTTATATCTCAACTCGTTTCTGCACATATGGGTAATTCATGTGAGTCGTGTTTGTAACGACATTGACAACTAGACAGGTTTCGCATTATAGCCTCATAAGCAAGAGAAAAGGAGGTAGCTCTGCTTGAGTTCTGGTGTTGTGCCAGGAAACAAAAACCAGCAGACCCTGAGGCTATAGTCATCAGCTCAAATAAATACTTACTGAATAGGGGTATAGTAGGCAGTAGTACTTGTTGACTAATATATAAGGAACACACACAGACATAGACATACACTGCATGCACTCCGGATCTGTATCATATGCAATGGCTGTCACTAGCCATATATGATCATTTGAACCTAAATTAAAATTAGTAAAATTAAATAAAAGTAATTCAGTTTCTTAGTCACTGCAGCCACATTTTAGTGCTCATGAATCATGTGTGGCCAGTACCTATTGTATTGGAAAGTTCAGATACAAAATATTTCCATCATGGTGGAAGGTTTTTGTATAGAAGCTGTCTATATAAAAATATATACATGGTCAGGCACAGTGACTCACACCTGCCTGTAATCCCAGCACTTTGGGAAGCTGAGGTAGGCAGATCACCTGAGGTCAGGACTTTGAGACCAACCTGGCCAACATGGTGAACCCCATCTCTACAAAAATACAAAAATTAGCTGAGCATGATGGCAGGTGCCTGTAATCCTAGCTACTCAGGAGGCTGAGGCAGGAGAATCCCTTGAACCTGGGAGGCAGAGGTTTCAGTGAGCCGAGATTGTACCACTACACTTCAGCCTGGGCAACAGCGAGACTGTCTCAAAAAACAAAACAAAACAACACCACCAACAGAACATATACATGATATAGTCTAAATTTGAAGTTTGCTGTATAATATAGCATACTGTCAATGTAGTTCTAGTCAAGCACATTTCTCAGATGCAGGAAGAGACCATGATAATTTATCATTTTTAGATTTCAGAGAGTTGATGATATAGATTCCAGTCCATGTTTGAAGGTCTGAGAACCCTTCAGAAACATTGAGGGCAGAAGATTGATGCCCTAGTTCAAGCAGTTAGGCAGAGAGCAAATTCATTCTTCCATCACCTTTTGGTTCCATTCAGGCCCTCAAGGAATTGAATTATGCTGAATTACATGGGGGCAGCAATCTGCTTTACTGAATCCATCAGTTCACATGCTAATCTATCTTAGAAACCCTCAGAGACACACCCAGAAATAATGTTTTACCAAATACCTGGGCATCCTGTGATTCTGTCAAGTGGACACATACAATTAACTATCACATTTCCTATCTGAACAGGAGGTTAAAGCCACATATAGCTTCCCAATTCTTTCTTTGCTAGTATGAACCGCATTAGCCCACTGGTTAATAAATATATAACTATGCAAACATATTGTTTAATCAATCAAAGTCATAGTTTTCAATAACTTTGCATTTTTAAAAATTATTACTGTCAGGCCTCTGAGCCCAAGCCAAGGCATCGCATCCCCTGTGACTTGCACCTGTACGCCCAGATGGCCTGCAGAATCACAAAAGAAGTGCAAATGCCCTGCCTCACCTTAACCGATGACATTCCACCACAAAAGAAGTGAAAATGGCCGGTCCTTGCCTTAAGCAATGATATTATCTTGTGAAATTCCTTTTCCTGGCTCATCCTGGCTCAGAAATTTCCCCCACTGAGCACCTTGTAACCCCCACTCCTGCCCGCCAGAGAACAACCCCCCTTTGACTTTAATTTTCCTTTACCTACCCAAATCCTATAAAACAGTCCCACACTTTGCTGACTTTCTTTTCAGACTCAGCCCGCCTGCACCCAGGTGAAATAAACAGCCATGTTGCTCACACAGAGCCTGTTTGGTGGTCTCTTCACACGGATGTGCATGACAATTACCTCTTTTTAAATCTGTAAATTTGAAGTTTCTGAAACAAAGTGCCAAGCACTTGTTTCTTGGTATTCAATGTTTTACCATTTTAGCCTAGCCCTCATGTCTGTGCGCAGTGGCTGCCACTGCTTTAGAGGCTCTAAAATCACAAACTATGCTCAACTGTCTACATTTCTCATAACTTCCAAAATCTATTTTCTTCCCCCAACCATCGCTCAGGACAATGCCTTCTTATATTAATAAGAAAAATAAAAATAGTGTGAAGTGTTGGAGCGGCGAAAATGTTTTGGGTGGTGGTATGGAGAGATTGCCGATGCCAAGCACTTTGTTTAGGGTTTGTAATGCATGCTTTAATCCATGTCTGAGAACACGTGTAACAATTTAAACCTCTACTAGTATTGCATGAATATGCCTATATTTATGCCTACTTGATTTCATCTTTTGCCTAATCAATCTGATTTAAATTATGCGGTAATTTTAATCTGTATTATGAATGTAATGTTAATCTGTATTATTGATTTTATTTCCTTGAGCAGCAATTTAAAATATGATAGAAAATCTTCATGTTGTACAATCCAGAAGAGAAACAGGGATGAAAGGAGAAATTTTAAGGCAGAAAGAAGCCAATCAATCTTGAACTTCAGGGATTCAACTGAAGAATATATCTTGCTAGAACGAGGAGTTGATGAGATAAATGTCAGGTACACACGCATGTGTTATGGTCATCCTGGAAGAGCAAGAAGGGACCCCACCCAAAGTTCATTCAGCCTGATGACACCACACACACCAAGAGGCTATGATAAAGGTTTTACTCACAGAATTGAGGTCTTAAGGAGAGGAGGGCAGGTCTCTCAAGCAGTTCTGAAATATCTTGGGAGAGCAAGAAAAGCCTGGGTGTTCATTGCATTTAGTGTATGGGACAGTCCTCTGGTGCAGTCAGGACATTGTATGGTTTTAATCGCCCACTGGCACCAAAGAAGGAAACACCAGCCTTTTTCATCAGCTTGCCCATTGTGGGGCACAAGGGGAAGAGGAGAGGGTGAGACTTTAAAGTTGTCAGCAATTAGATATCAAAAAGTGGGGTCACATTCCTCCTTACAGTATATCTCTGTGTGTTTTAACCATCCTCGACTACTGTCTTATATATGTGTGTAATTCTGTTCTGTGTATCTACAAGTAACTCTGTTTCATGGAATTGCTTTGTTTGCTTTCAGCCTTTGTTTTCTATAGCTTCAGCAAGAAGTCCTTGATTTGCTGTCTTCTTTCCTTTGTTCACAACTATCTCTGTTGCCCTTGAGAACTAATTTCATTTTTATCTTTGCATAATCTGGGAATCTAAAAAATGTTGTTATGCGTAAAGTTTTTCTCAATCCCATTTCCCATAAAACCTAATGAATAAAGGAAGTGCTTTGCCTTCAAAACATAAATCGCTTTTGTGTAACTTGTGTTAAGACAGTTCCCAAATTCAGTTTCTAACTCCTGTTCCTTTAAATAGCAACCTTGTGAAGATGAGGATGACAATGTCTACTACAGGTAATCTCAGGTGTCCCGTCTGTGGGAGTCAGCATTGTAAGATAATTTTCAAGATTCCCACTCCATAAAATACGTGCCCTGCATTATTCCTGGGTTCATGAATATAATTAGAGAGTCATGTCCATGATGAAGTTATGTTATACCACATAGTTGATGTCAAAAAAGGGAGAATTTAGATTGACATGACTTAACCAGATGAGCCCTTAGACAGCACTGAGGTCTTCCTAAAGGAGATGCTCCATTGCTGGCTTTGAAGATGGAAAGGCTACCTTCACTGAGCCAACAAGTGTCTAAGGAAGTTATGGACAGCTCACTGAATCCTCATTAGTTCCTTCCTGAAGCTCAATCTCCTTTGCCCTTTGACTCCAGTGACTAAGAATAGTGTTTACTGAGTACCCTACTTTGTGCTATGCACTGTTCTTCAAACAGTCACGGTAGGAGACTGAGCTGTTGGCATAAGATTTCTGTCATGGTCAAAAATGTTCTCAAACTTCTCTGATGCCAGTCAAACAAAACCCATGAGCACAGCATCCTCTTTATTTTAGGTAAAACCTCATTGGTCACCCTAAATGATATGACTCAGCTGGTTATGTACAATATCTCTCAAGCTTACCCCCTGAGACAGGGTTGGGATGGAGAAATTTGCCAGCGGAAGAAATCTGTCTGAACCTATGAAAGCTAAGATATCCAGAATAGCTTCAAGCATCTGGATATTTTAAAAGCTGGCCACACTCCTTAATTCAGTGGTTTTCAAATATGTGCTTCCTTGGATTAGAGAAAAATATTGATTTCATGTTTCAAGATTGGTTAAAAGGGTATGTGGTTTTATTAGCAAAGCTCTCTGAAAGTGCTGAAAAAGCAAGAGACCCAACTACCAAAAAACATAAACTGGAATGATAGCTAAAATTTTATTGTTTTAACCCATTTAACATATCTCTGATTATCTAAAGAATGTATGTACAACTGTACTCCTTCGTTATTTTATGATTGTCCTGGATTTTCTCTATCTAGGCTAACTTGATATCTGTGCCATCCTCCCCAGGCCAAACTGTCCTCTTGCCATGAAGTTCAGTATTTCTTAGGCCATTACAGAAAAATAATTAAACCAACATACACTAAGCATTTACTGACTATCAAGTACTGTGCCTTTGTGCCTTTTGCATAGAAGGCCACATGTCGGTTCCAATTAGGATTTTTTGAGGTATGCATGAATTTTGCCATTTTGGAGGGGAACAAACTGAGGATAAAAGAGGTAAATCACTTGCTGTAAAGTCGCTATTCACTACAATTATCCATGTTTCTTCATTACAAAATGTTAATTGTAAGAAGCTATGATAAGTTAACTGATGTTGCTCTGACTTCAATACATTTAAATAGTCTCAGTTTCCTACAAGAGGAAAAAAATTACCTGGATGGCCAGGCGTGGTGGCTCACGCCTGTAATCCCAGCACTATAGGAGGCCGAGGTGGGCAGATCACAAGGTCAGGAGATCCAGACCATCCTGGCTAACACAGTGAAACCCTGTCTCTACTAAAAAATACAAAAATTTAGCCAGGCATGTTGGCATGTGCCTGTAGTCCCAACTACTCAGGAGGCTGAAGCAGGAGAATCACTTGAACCTGGGAAGTGGAGGTTGCAGTGAGCCCAGATAGCACCACTGCATTTCAGCCTGGGTGACAGAGTGAGACTCCATCTCAAAAATAAATACATAACTTAAATTAATTAATTAAATTGAATAAAAAATTACCTGGATAATCCTAAGTGTCTCTTCATAACAATTGTGCCTCTGAATTGGGGTTGCCACACAGAAGCCTACAAAAATGAAAACACCTTTACGATCATTCCGAACCATTCTCCTCTTAAATGAATTAAAGTCTAAGAAGCACTGAAAGAGCATAGGAAGCCAATCTTGAGTTTATGTCCAGCACCTTTGAGAATAGAAAGAAGAGGAAGATTGGTACCGTTGATCTCTCCAATTCAGGCAACATGGCTGAGGCACATAGAATTACTGGCAAGATGCAATGTGAGACTCAAATCTCAGTCAAGCTGTTCATGGAGGCAAGGTGAAAATAGAGTCTTGAATGTGGTAGAAATAGAGCCAGACTTAAGCAATATCTACCTTAGTTAAGCCTTGTTGATTTGTTAATTATGACTAAATGATCCCATGTAACAGCTTAAAACAACACAGAGAAATACAAAGCTTTATTTTTCTTTCCTAAATTATTTTTGGAAGTCACCAGGCCTCTTTTAAGAATACATTAAGCCAATGTTGTATTAATTACTAATTCTTTTAAAATTGCAATTATTAGAAAATGGAATTTTGCATTTTCAAAGATGTCTTCTGATCTTTAGAAACTTTTGTTCTTTAGTTAACTAATTGTATGCAAATGAAAAATCAGTAAGCATATTTAAATGTAAATTTTACATCACTTTTCCCCTCACTATTAAAGTAGTTCTAGTTCTTTCATTGGTTTTGCGTCTTGATATCAAAAATGTGATTTATTTATGCTTTCATTTCTTCAGTATACCTAAGATGTGAAAACAATTTGTGCCATCAGTAGAACGTCATTTTAACCAATGACCCTAGAAAGCCTCACTACTTTCAACCACCTTCCTCTCCCTCTCCAGAGGAACCAGAGCACTGAGGTTCACACTCTGAAGAAGCTGGGGCACTTTGTGTCCTAACTAGAGTTGCTGTGAGCCTAATTCTTATCACGCTGCCACCACTTCACCACCAAACCAGAGGCTTCCACCCATGACTCCCCCGAGCTTATCCAGTTTCTATGTCAGTTAAGCAGTTATAATTAAAGTCAGCTATGTAATACCAATGCAGTGGACACAAAGGAACATGAGGACAAAAGGGGATGAGGGCAAATCCCTGCTGACCATGTGATCTGTGTCCCATATCGCGCAAGGCATTTTGCATATTCCATGTCATTAAATACTCATAACCCTGAAAACTGGCTATCACTGTAGTCATCTCCAAGTGACATATATTAGTATCACATTTGAAAAAAATGTCAAAAATCAAACAAGTAAAAAGATTTAAGTCTAGATGGTTTTCTGAGTCCAAATCCCTTGAGGTGATATGATATACTTTACTATGTTTATTTGGTTTATTTGTTTGTTTCATCTTCCTCCCACTGCCTTGCTTTCCCCCAAACATACACATATAAAGAAAACCAGAAGGTTTTCTTGGCCTTTCCTTATATATAAATTCAACAAATAGTATTCATGGGGTATGATGGAAGGCTTTGCCAAGGGCTCCTATAAAACAATACTTCCCCATAGTGTTTGTCAGCTTTTGACATTTTCATCATTTGAATTCTTAGAGTATTATGGGTTTCACCTGTCTCACTACCCACATGTTAATTTAATCCTTGTAAACATTTGTCTTGCTTCAACTATGCCTATGCCTGGTTCTAACGATAAACCTGCATTAGATAAATAAAAGTTATTATATGCGAACCACCTGAACCAAATACATAATTTTTATTCTGATATCAAGCCCATGCTGGTAAGTTGGAGCACATGACACAGAACATCCAGGAACCTGTCTCACCTGTGATCTCCAGGTGTAAGCCAACTGCGAGCAGCTCAGAGTCCTTCACCCATGCATTCCTTCTTGCTCTTGCCTAACCCTGCAAGACTTCAGCTTTCTCTTTGCAATCACTCACCTGGCTCAGGCCTGATCATTCTGATGGGAGAACAGAGGTATGAAATCATGGGAGAAGAGCTGACATTTATCCCTCTTCAATCCATGATTCTATCCATCTGTAAAAGATGATAAGTAATAACTGCTTTGCAATGCTGTGAAAATTACGTAGAAAACACCTCTCTCGGTGCTCTATATGCATTCTTTGGGTTTAGTCATTGCATCATTTTTAGAGGGTAAATTTCATTTCATCTTAAAAATTGGCTGCCATTATCTCATAGGGTGAATTGGTTAATTTCTGTGTAACCCTTCAGACAAGGAAAGACCATTAAATAATAGACACATTATACAAATTTAAGTGCGTTAACAGTGTCTTGCACATAGCCAACATTACCCATACATATAATAAAGTACCTAAGTATGTACCTATAATCTATCCATTACCCTATTTTCTATGTATTTATGTATCCCTTTATCTATGAAGAGGGACAAAAAAGTAAATCCATTTTATGTAAGTTGGTGTAAGTGATCTTTCAAGGACAGGATACAGAGAGATATATAAAAACAAATAAAATAAGTCCTTCACAGATTTATATGTAAGAATTATACATTAAAAAGGCTTAGAAGTACTCAGAAAAATATGAAGTGCAGGCCAAATCTGAGATGCAGTTGGAACACATTCTGTGCGCTCAGAAGAGGGAGAATTGCAGGCTAAGGAAATCAGGGAAGGCTTGGGAATATGGAACTTAAAAGATGAATAAGGGAGATTACTACTGTTTGCCAGACACTAAGGATGGATATAGATATTTTGTATGACTTATCTCACCAATTTTCACAGCATCACAAGGTGGATAGTACTTGTCATCATTGTAGAGATGAAAAAACTAAGACCAAGCTCACACAGCCACAGCTGCTGTGAAGCAGAGCAGGCACCCTGGACTCACAGTCCTTTATTCTTCACAAGATGCTGCTTCTTCAAGGAAGAACAGAGACCTGGTTGGGGAAACGGCAAACTCAAAGATGTGTCTGGGAAAGGGGGAGGAAAAGACATTTTATTGAAGTCAAAGGCAGGTATGGTATAGTTTTTGCTTTTATATTTATTTTAAAATAAAGGGAAAATAGAAAACGTAATCACTATAGACTATAGCACAATTCAGCATTTTTGAAGTGTTTTGTACATAAACCAATATCTAAAATAGAAGTCTGAAATGTTCTCACCACAGGAAATAATAAATAATTAAAATAATGGATATACTGATTCTCTGAGTTGATCATTTCACAATGTATACATGTATCAAAATATCAACTTGTACCTCACAAATATATGCAATTTTTGTCAATTAAAAATAAAACATTCAAAACGAAGAAAAAAGAATAAGACAAAAGTGATGGAATGTCGCTTTTGAGATGGTTTTATAAAAGAGTGATTTCTGTCTGGAATACTTTCTCTGGTCATCTAACTTGACAGCTCTAATGATGCTAACTGCTATACAGAGAGGCCCACTGGCAAGGATCTGAAGCCAGCCTTTAGTTAACAGTGAAAGAAATAAGGTTCGCAGCCCAGTGGCTCACAAGAAACATCATCAGGCCACATGAGTAAGCCTGAATAAAGTCCTTCCCAAAACAAGCCTTGGGATGAAACTGCAGCCCCTGCTGACACCTTGCTCACAGTTTGTTGGACCCCGAAGCAGAGGCTGACAGCTCAGCTACATCCAGATTCTAGGTATACAGAAAATGTGAGATAATGAATGCTGTTTCAAACCCCTACATTTTAGCAATCATAGCAATAGAACCCTAGCACATCGTGCTATGGGAGTTTAAATATTATTGTCTTTTTTTGTGGGTACACATACATACACACACACACACACACACACACACACACACACACACACAGATATACATACACTTCAGTAATCTCACTACTTTTTTATGATTTGGACAGTCCAATGTACTGTCCAATCTAGGTACATATTTCCAAAATAAGACACATTCTCAGGTGCTAAAATGAGTTGAATACCCTTAGAAATTAAAATGGAGCCCGGATACAAAATAACTCAAATCTCAAAAGCATTAGGCATAAGAGAAGCTTATTAAGTTGTAGTTCTACTAGAAAAAGAAATCCTGAAAATCAGGAAGATAACACTTTTTGTACAATACAGAAAACAATTTTCTACAACATTTGATGCATATTCATAACATATTTTCCTTATTTTTTATTTTATTTTTTTGAGATAGGATCTTACTCTGTTCCCCAGGCTGGAGTGCAGTGTTGCAGTCATGGCTCACTGCAGCTTCAACTACCTGGACTAAAGAGATCCTTCTGCCTTAATCCCTGAGTAGCTGAAACCACAGCTGTCTGCCACTATGCCCATCTTTTTTTTTTTTTTTTTTTTTTTTTTTTTTTTTAATTTGTAGAGGTGAGGTCTTACTATGTTGCCAAGGCTGGTCATGAACCCCTGAGGTCAAGCCATCCTCCCACCTCAGCCTCCCAAAGTCCTGGAATTATAGGCACAAGTCACTGCATCCAGCCATATCTTTTAATGACAACATTGCAGTGCTAATTCAATTTTTCCTGGAATTATTTAATGATATTAATTGTTATTGTCCTCACCTACAGGCAGTGGGAGTATCTAGTTTTCCCTCTCAAAATGCTTAGGGGATAATACTCAGGATCTTTAATTAATGAGATTCAAGGGCCATCAGCTCGGCATCTCTGAAAACACATAAAAACAACAAGAGAAACAAGAGAAAATAGTCAGGCAACACAAAGGAAAACTGAAAGTGTCAGTGAAACTTCTCTAATACAATATACTTTAAAGAAATATGTACTTTAACAATCCTATCTGATTTTTTATTGTTAACTGAACATTCTAAGTTGAAGAAGAGCTGAGAAATGGAACTTTAGCCCAAATAAAGCACGGCTATCTACCCGGTTGATTCAAGGGGCCCAATCTACTGATTTCTTCTCAGAACATGAGGCAGAGGCCATGCAGTGTTCGAGGCGAGAAGTTTCCAACTGTGCAGTAATTGCTAGTAGCAGCACAATAAACAAATATTCTTACCAAAAGCCAGATACACTGAAATTGCTAGAGCCAGGACAGTAAATGCATAGAGAAATGAGTTAAAGAAATTCATTCTAATTGAATGCATTGTACAACTTATCACCACAGACCAAAGTTAATACTTAATATAATTCTCAGAAAGCAGGAGAACATGCAACAATCTGACACGTGCAACTGGATAAACAGCATAAAATTAAATGCAGTGGAACTATAAAGTAATGAGACTGTTGAGGTGTACATGTGTGTATCTTCAAGTGTATGTTTGTATGAAAATGTAGCAGGAATTAGAAATTTAAATGAGTGCTGTTTAAAAAACATGTATAATGCAGTGATATCATACATGTCTTAGTTTAGTCATTATAAGAATTTTTACTTAAAGACCCCCTCAGAGGCAGTTGCTGAGGCATGCCCTAAAATAAAATGTCTACGGGTTCAGGGGTGGGGGCAGGTAACCTAACTAATCTTAGCAGATTGTCTAAAATAAGGAAAAGATGTTGGGGTCAGATAATCTGGAAAGTGAGTACTCCACATATAGAAGACACCTCCACTCTCCACTCAGCCCAGGCTAATTGATGCCATGAGGGCCCTCTATTATCAGACTCTCATGTTTCAAGGGAAGTTAGAAATATTTATTTAGGCCGGGCGCGGTGGCTCAAGCCTGTAATCCCAGCACTTTGGGAGGCCGAGACGGGCGGATCACAAGGTCAGGAGATGAAGACCATCCTGGCTAATAGGGTGAAACCCCGTCTCTACTAAAGAATACAAAAAACTAGCCGGGCAACAAGGCGGGCGCCTGTAGTCCCAGCTACTTGGGAGGCGGAAGGCAGGAGAATGGCCTTATAACCTGGGAGCGGAGGCTTGAAGTGGCTGAGATCCGGCCACCGCACACCAGCCTGGGCGACAGAGCCAGACCCCGTCTCAAAAAAAAAAAAAAAAAAAAAAAAAATTATTTAATGTAAAATTTTCGTGATTTTAGGTTAGCAATTAATCCAAGTATAAAATTATTTTGCAGATTAAAATGCTTAAGGAAAACAAAACACATTTATGGTTTAGATTCAGCCCAAGATGACTGCTGTAGGATCGGTCTACGAATTCCAGTGATAACTCAACACTCAACTCAATACAACTCAACACTGCTTGATTGAAAGCTGTGGCTGGTTGACAAGACAGGAGAAACAGGTGGTGTTTGTAGTGCTACAGAGAATAGCATATGGAAAATAAATGTAGTGGCAGGGAAGAAGGAAATAAGACTGAGGCACATTTTCAAGGCCAGTAATCTACATCTAAGATTAGAGTAATAGCAAAATGTTTTTTTTTGTTGTTGTTGTTTTGCAGAGGAAGATATACGCAATGGAAAATAAATCAAGGATAAGACTAAAGTAATAGAATTAGGTGTAACTATTGTTATTCCTTAGAGTCTTCCAGAGAAAGAGAACCAATAGTGTGTAAGAAATGAGAGAGATTTACTTTAGGGAATTGGTTCATGCAATAATGAGCCTTCAAATTCTGCAGGATAGGGAAGCAGGCTGCAAACCCAGGGAAGAATCAGTGTTGCAGTTCAGGTCCAAAGGTCTTCTTTTGGCAGAGTGTCTTCTTCCTGATGAGATCTGTCTTCATTCTGTTAAGGCCTTCTACTGATGGGATGAGGCCCATGCATATCATAGAGGGTAATCTGCTTTACTCAGTCTATCAATTTAAATGTTAATCTCATCCAAAACCTGTTCATGGAAACATTCAGAATAATGTTCTGGCCACTGTGGTCCAGTTGATTTGACACATAAAACCAACCATCACAACCCCCAAATACAACAAGATCACTGTGTGAAGTTTCCCAAGAGACTACTGGAATAAATAACCTATTCTTCATTCTGTTGTTTGGATAGAAATCTCTAGTGAAATTAAAGTTTGCTTGTTTGCAAGCAACTGCTCCCAAAAGAGGATAAATACTTCTGTGAAATCAAAAGCAAATTATGATTCTATTGTTTTTGTTTTAGAGAATCTTCAAAATATATAAAGATCTTCAAAATGATCCTATTGTTTCTGTTCTAGAGAAATATTGCTTATTTGCAGAATTGTTAATCAAGTAGACAAGAAAGGAAAATTTTAATACCACTCAAAGCATCATAGAATTAAATCATTAAGTAATTTTGTATTGGGGATTTTAGAATTATGTATGGCTATTCATCTTTTTATTTATCTTGTATACAAGATTCGAGCCTGATATTTAAAAGACACAATCAATAAAATATATAAATACTAAAAATATATTCTAGAACAGATACACACATTTCAAACACCAATTTGAACAGAACATGATGAAAGTAAAATGTTGGCATGCAAGTCATGAAGAATCACAGAGCTTTTAAGATATTTTGTTCTAAACTTCCTGGAAGACAGTGCTAGAAAGATAATGTGAAAAAGGTATTTAGTTTCATTGTGGCTAAGGAGGCAGATTGCATGACTCACTAGCTAAACAATTTGTTTGTTTCTAGATAAGAACTGGGTACATAACACATAAACTCCAGGATAATGATAGGTACTAATGCAGGACCTAAGCATTCCTGACTTCCATTTAGTAACTATTTAAGGATCACCATGAACATTTACTTATTTGAAATATTACTCCATTTCTTTGAACATAGAATTTCTTTGTCTCCAGGATATGAATCAAGCCAGCATACAATATCTGATGTTCATGCCTCATAGAAATTCAAACAAATAAGTCTATGAATAAATCTATACAAGTTTATCCATGTTGTAGCATGTACTAGAATTTCATTCCTTTTTAAGGCTAAATAATCTTCTATTGTGTCTAAGATACCACTTTGCTTGTCTATTTAACAGCTGATAGATATTTAGGTTGTTTCCACCTGTGGGCTATTGTGAATAATGATGATGTGAACACTGGTGTACAAGTATCTGTTTGAGTCTTTGTTTTCAATGTTTGGATATACACTGAGAAATGAAATTGCTGGATCATATGATAATCTTATGTTAAAATTTTGAGGAATCACCAAGCTGTTTTTCATAGCAGTTGCACCAGTTTAAATTCCCATGATAAAGAAAACAAGAGGGTCAATTTTTCCAAAATTTTCACTTTCTTTCTTTCTTTTTTTAATAGTAGCTATCCTAATGTTTTCTAAATGATACCTCAGTTTGGTTTTAATTTGCATTTTTTAATGATTCAAGGTATTGAACATCTTTTCTTTTTTTTTTTTATTATACTTTAAGTTCTAGGGTACATGTGCATAACGTGCAGGTTTGTTACATATGTATACTTATGCCATGTTGGTGTGCTGCACCCACCAACTCGTCAGCACCCATCAATTCATCATTTATATCATGTATAACTCCCCAATGCAATCCCTCCCTCCTCCCCCCTCCCATGATAGGCCCCAGTGTGTGATGTTCCC
>NW_016804647.1:452176-466582 GCF_001698545.2 Rhinopithecus bieti
TCTCATCATCACTCGCCATCAGAGAAATGCAAATCAAAACCACAATGAGATACCATCTCACACCAGTTAGAATGGCAATCATTAAGAAGTCAGGAAACAACAGGTGTTGGAGAGGATGTGGAGAAATAGGAACGCTTTTACACTGTTGGTGGGATTGTAAACTAGTTCAACCATTATGAACATCTTTTCATGTGCTTATTAGCCCTATATGTTTTACTTGGAGAAGTATCTATTCAAACCCATTGCTCATTTTTGAGTTGCTTGTTCTGTTTGTTCTTGTTGTCGTGTTGTAGACCCTGTATATATTTTGTATATTATCCCTTATTAAATCTATAATGTGAAAATATTTTCTCATTTCATGGATTTTTTAAAACTCTTCTGATAGTTTCTTTTGGCAACGAAAAAATGATAATTTTAATGAAGTCCACTTTATCTATTTTTCTTTTTGTTGCCTGTGTGTTTGGTGTTTATCCAATAAATCATCAGTTATTCCAATGACATGAAGCTTTTACCACGTTTTCTTGTAAGAGTTTTGTCGTCTTAGTTGTTACTTTTATGTCTTTGATTTTTTTGTTGATTTTTTATATGGTATACAATGAGTTAACCTTCATTCTCTTGTACATGGATATCTAGTTTTACTAGCTCTATCTGTTAGAATGACTACCCTTTCTTCATTCAATGGTCTTGGAACCATGGTTCAAAATCATTTGACCATTTACACAAACGTTTATTTTGTGGCTCTCTTTTCTATTTAATTGGCCAAAATGTCTGTTTTTATGACAGTATCACATTGTTTTGATTACTACAGCTTTTAAATAGGTTGTGAAGTTGAGAAGCATAAGTCTTCCATCTTGATCCTTCCTTTTCAAAATTGTTTTTGCTATAAGGGTTTGCTTGAGATTCCAAATACATTTTAGAATTCTTTTTCTATTTCTGCTAAAGCACCGTTGTGGTTTTGACAGAGATTGCATTGAATTGTAGAAAGCTTTGGATGGTATTGTTATGTTATCAATATAAAGTCTTCCAATCCATAAACATGAAATTTGTCTCCATTTATTTATGTCTTCTGAAAATTATTTCAGCAAAGTTTTGTAGTTTTCAGTGTGCAATTCTTTTGCCATTTCTGTTATGCTTATCATTCTCTTTGATTTTATTTTAAGTACATTTTTTGCTTTATTTTCTTTTCGATAGCTTATTGTTAGTATATGGAAACACAACTGATTTTTGTGTATTGATTCTGTATCTCATAACATTGGGGAATTTATTAATTTTAATAAATGTGTGTATACATAATTTTTAGAGTTTTTTTTACATATAAGATTATGTCATCTGTGAACAGGAACATTTTGACATCTTCTTTTCCAATATGGATATGTTTTATCTCTTTTTCTTGCCTCACTGCTATTTCTAAGACCTTTCAGTGTTATGCTGAGTAGACGTGGGGAATGTGGGCACCCTTGTCTTGTTCCTGATCATAATGGGGGAGATCTTTCATCTCTCAGCAGTTACTATGATGTTAGTTGTGGGTTTTTCATGTACCGACTTTATTGTATTGAGTAGTTTACTTGCTTTTAGTGTATTTAGTATTTTTATCATGAAAGGGTGTTAAATTTTCAGAATACTTTTTTGCCTCTGTAGAGGTAATCATTTTTCCTTTGTTCTAATAATGTGGTTTATTATATCAATTAATTTTCATATCTTAAAACTTCCTTACAATCCAAGAATAAATTTCACTTGCCCATGGCATACAATCCTTTCAGTATGTTGTCAAATTTACTAGTATTTTGTTGAAGATTTTTGTATCAGTACTCATAAAGGATAGTGATCTATAGTTTTTTCTACTTGTAGAAATTCTTTCTGATCTTGGTATGGGGTAATGTTGGTCTCAGCAAATAAGTTAGGAAGAATTTCCTCTTCTTCAATTTTTTGAGTGTTTAAGAAGCATTGTTGTTTGTTCTTTTATGTGTTTGGTGACATTTACCATTGAAGCATCTGGTGGAAGGCTTTCTTTTTTGGGAGATTTTCAATGACTGTTTCAATCTACTTACTAATTAAAGGTCTATTCAGGTTTTCTACTAATCATAATTCAGTCTTGGGAGAGAGTGTGTTTCTAGAAAACAGTTCATTTCATCTAGGTTATCCAAATTGTTGGCATACTGTTGTTCACAGTATTAATTTATTTATGTAAAGTCTGAAGTAATATCCCAAATTTTATGTTTGATTTATTAATTTGAATCTCCCTCTTATACTCTAAATAATCTAATGATTTGTTAATTTTCTTTATATTTTCCAATAAACAAATTTTGGCTTTATCAGATTGAATCCATTGTCTTTCTAGTCTATTTATCTCTGTATGAATCTTTATTACTTCCTTTGCTAGTTTAGTTTTAATTGGTTCTTTATCTAGTTGTTTAAGTTGCAGTTAGATTCTTGATTTGACATTTTTTCTAAATGTACAGTTTTACAGCTATATCTTTCCCTCTTAGCACTGCTTTCACTGCATTCCATAAGTTTTGGCATGTCGTGTTTTTATTTTTATTTTCCCAGCAGTACTTCCCAATTATACTTGTGATTTCTTTTTTGACTCATTGGTTGTTTGTGTTGTTTAGTTTCCATTTATTTGTGTATTTTTCAGTTTTCTTTCTGTTATTTAGTTTTAGTTTCATCCTATTGTGATTGAAAAAAATGCTTTACATGTTTTTAATATGCATATATTTATTAAGACTGGTCCTGTGGCTTAAAACATAGTCTATTCTGAGGAATGTTTTATATTCACTTGAGAAAAATATGTATTCTGCTGGTACTGGGTCAAGTTTTCTATATATCTGTGTTAGGTCCAATTACTTTAAAGTGTTGTCTAAGTCTTCTACCATAAATCTTCTATCTAGATGTTCTATTGAATATTGAAATTGAAGACTTGAAGGTTCCAGCTATTATTATGTCTATTTCTCCTTTCAATTATAGTCACATTTGTTTCATGTATTTTGGAACTCTTATACGTGGTAAATATATGTTTATAATTGCTGTATCTTCTTGGTTAATTGACTCTGCTATTAATATATAACATGCTTTTTAAAACTGTCTTGTAACAGTTTTTAGTTAAGGTCCATTTTGTCTGCAATTATTATAGTATAGCCATCCTGCTTTGCATGAAATATGTTTTGATTACTATTTGCATGAAATATTTTCTCGTATTTTCACTTTCAATCTATTTGTCTACTTAACACTAAAGTGTGACACTCATAAAAGGTAGTATACAGCTGGACTCTGTGTTTTTATTAAGACTACACATTTCTGTCTTATAACTGAGGAGCTTAATCCATTTCCATTTAATGTAATTACCAAGAGAGAAGAATTTAGTTCTGCCATTTGTTATTTGTTTTCTGTATGTTCTTTAGTTTTTTTTTTTTTGCTCCTCATTTCCTTCATTATATCTGCTTTTGTATTTAGTTGAGATTTTAGAGTGACACATTTTGTTTACCTTTTTTTGTTTTGTATACTCTATAGAATTTTCTGATTAACACAGAGATTAAATAAAATAAGAAGTTAAAATAATGTATTTTAATCAATCACAACTTCAATTATATACAAAATTCTATTCCTATATATTTATATCCATTTTATATCATTTATGTCAAAATTATATCTTTATACATTTATGCCCAATAGCATAGATTTATAATTGTTTTATATGTTTATATGTTAAATTACATAGAAAGTTTTAAGTTGAATTAAAAGAAAATTATAATGATATTTGGCTTAATATTTGTTATGTATTTACATTTACCAAAGAACTTTGTGTATGAATTGGAATTACTATCTGGCATTCCCTCATTTCAACTGAAAGGAATTCCTTTAGTCTTTCCTGTAGGTTAAATCTAGTGGTGGCAAACTCTCTCAGCTTTTGTTTTCTAGAGATGTCTTAATGTTTTCCTCATTTTTGAAGGACATCTTTGCTAGATACAAATTTTTTGTTTTCTCTAGCACTTTAAATATATAATTGCACTACCTTCTGGTTGTGGTTCTAAGGTTGCTGAGAAATTTGCTGGTAATCTAATGATTCCTCTTATGAGTGAGTTGTTCCTCTCTTGTTCCTTTCAGGATTCACTTTGCCTTTGGCTTTTTATAATGGGTTGATTAAATGCATCCCAGTGTTGATTCTCTCTTTATCCTCCTTGAAGTTTGATAAGCTTCTTAGATTTGCAGATTCATGTCTTTCTTCAAATTTCAGAAGTTTTAGCTATTATTTCCTTAGTCTTTCGACACCTCCTTCTCCTTTCAAGATTTCTTAAGTGTGTAGCTAGTCTGCTTAATGGCATCCCACAAGTGTTGTAGGCTCTGTTCGTGTTTGTTCAGTCATTTATCTTTTTTTAAACTCATACTCATTATTTAATTTTTTCTATCTCCAGGTTCTCTATGTTTTTCTTTTGTCTGTTTAAATTTTTCATTAAACCCTCTAGTGAATATTTCACTTCAATTGTTTTATTTTTCTGCTCCAGATTTTCCTTATGATGTCTTTTCCTAATTTCTACCTCTTTGTTGTATTCTCATTTTGTTCATCTATTATTTTCTGATTTTCTTAGCTCTTTGCACATATTTTCCCATAACTCTTTTAGAATATTTAAGACAAATAATTTAAAATATTTGCCTACTAACTTTAATATCTGGGCATTGTTAAGAGTGGTTTGTATTTACTTATTTTGTTCCATTGTATTACCTATGTTTTTCTTTGTATGACTTACAAACTCTGTTGAAACTTGAGCATTTAACTATTACAGTGTAGTAATTCTGGAAATAACATTCTCCTCTTTTGTAAAGGTTTTATGTATGTATGCATGCATGCATGTCTGTATGTATATATATATATATATATATATCATAAAAACTGTAGTATTCCTTTTGTCTTGAGACTTTTCTAAACTTGCTTTTGCAAAGACTATGACTTGTTGAATATGATAGCCAAAACCTCTCTTCTTGTGGCTCATGTTCAGCTAGTGTTCAGACAGAGATTTTCAGGAATGCTAGGAGTTAAAACAAAACAAAACAAAAAATAAACCTAGAAAAATAAAGAACAGCAACCAATTTCCATTCTGTGCCGGGGCACTCCAACAACACTTAGATAGATAGGTTATATCCAGGCCTAGGATTCAACAAAAAGTGAAAGTTTAAGTTCTCAGTACTTTATGTGACTGCTTTTTAATGTCTAAATTTCCAAAAGATTTTTATTCTAGTTTCTCCTCTAGGTCTAAGATGTCCTATTGCATACATCTCCACCTGGAATCATTTGCCCTCGGCATCTGTATCACCTTGTAGCTTTTGTGACAGTGCCTGCTGTTTTTCCTGGTTGAGTTAGGCAGAGATCAACATTTTGCTTCAACACTTTAGATATCCTCCAGTCTGATTAGAACACACTTACACAGTAATTTGCAAATAAGACCTATTCTGTTCCCTCTGATTCAAGGGGGAAATAGTAGCTAGTTGCTACTGCTCAAGACTAAAATTGCTGCCACACTGAGCAGGATGTAGAGCAGGGGTGAGTAAAAATACTACAACACTTTATGACTGTTTTGTAAACAGCTTTGTCTTGATTGAAAATTTACTTGGATGCTATAAACCTTTGGTTATTTTCCAGACCTCTTACAGAGTTTGTTCATTTAGCTTCTGGTAGTTTATTCAGGGGAGGAAGGACTGCTTAGTGCTCCAAGTCTTGGGGAGTTTCGTGCTCCTAGTCTGCCATTTTGCTGATATCACTTTCCTTGTATCTATTTTTAAAACATTTTAATAAAAGGCTTGTTTGGATTAGTGGATGATAGCATGTCAAAATTATTATCTTTTGATTACCAGTAACACTCCACATGTTCCATAACTTTACCAAGGAGATACATTTTTTATTTTGTAAGTATTTTGTTTCTTGAATGTGCCACTTTATATATTGAAGGTTTTGAATTTGGATACGTTTTATAGGGTAAATATATTAGTCGTTGTTATTATATTTTCTTAGATACTTAGAAAACATTTACAAGTGAGGGAACTCATATTGTCTGAAATTTATAATATAAAAAATGAAAAATAATCAATAGCTGATTACAATGTAGGATATATTTGTTATCCTGAGATTCTAATAATTTCAGGAAATACTTCCAGACTACCTTATATAAATTTTCAAGTTTTCTTTTTTCCATCCTAAAGAATGTTAAACTTTGGTTTTGTCTCTGTGTTCTAATTTCCTCCATTCTTTTATTTCTACATTTTATTTCTAAAAGTGTATTTCTAAAAGTGTTAGTGCATTTGCATATTTATTGTTTTCTCCTCTCCATTCATTACAAATGCCTGGATTATTTTTAGGCAAGCAGCATAGGCTATTGCCGAGGTTGATAAATCATATTGCTCAGTAGCACTGGGCAAGATTTGCTGCCTAGCTTACTGACCTCCCAATTGCATAACTTTTTCTGATATCCTGAGTTAGGAGATTTTAAATCTTGTAATTTCAACCTTTTCATTCATTAAGATACTGCTCATTCAATTTTATGTTAACTTTCTATAGTGTTTATATTCCCTGCCAGTTGTATAAACAAAGAGGATGTTTTGGAGACCCTGAGGAGTTTGGAATTATTAACAATTTGAAAAATTTCCTGATCAGACAAATTTGGAAAAAAAAGAAGAACAAAGAAATGAATGCTTTTAATATGTTAGCAGTAGTCAGACCCACAGCCCATACACACCAAGGGTTTCAGGGATGGGAACATAGAGATATGTCTGATCAGAAATAAATGTCCTCACGGTATGATTCTTATAATTATCTTAATAACATAAGTGCTGGATGATGTATTCTTATTTGTTTCATGTGTTTCTTACTGAATTTCCCTCTCCTTCAGCAGCTTGTCTTTTTCTACCACCACCACCAAGTCATAAAAACCTAGACTTTGAACAAATTCAACAAAAGAGTCTCATATCACTTACTGAAGAAATGACAAAATACTAGATTCCCAATATGTGTTTCACAAATATTAATTTTGAATTTAAGAAAAGATAGGTAGGAATTAATGGGAAACTGAAAATTATAATAGACTTTTCTTCAATAATGTTATATTAATACTTCCACATATTCAAAAAAATGTGTATTTCATAACAGATTTTGATATGCATTACATAATTTTCATCCCCATAATAGCTCTGTGTAGTAGATGCTACTAATGTTTTTAAGTATAATTATTATGCATAGTTAAGGTTAGTGAATTCCTGTGTTGGACCAGTGTTTAGCAGGTCATAAATTTCAGAGCCAGTCCTCAAACCATATCTTCTAATTTCATACTTTTAAAGAAAAAAGCAGCATAGGTACCTGATAGATGATATTAGACAGACAATCTAAGATGGAAATCTTGCTCATAGAATACTGGCAGTAACTGTATCTGTAATAATAACTTCTATAAGAAATGCCAATCTATGCCCCTGCTATCATTTAATGGGTTTTGAGTATAAAAATTTTTGACTGTAAGAAAATAATAAATACATAAATATTAAAGGACAGTGGGATGAATAAGATAAAGAAATAAACTTTAATATTTTAATCAAAATTTAGGAATTTTATAATTAAGGTGGCCATCATTTCTGACAGATTATGAAAATGAGCTTTTTAATGAGATAAATGGCAAGAGAGATAACACTGTGGTATCCAATTTGAAGTGGCAGTAGATTTTGTAAGCTACTTTGGACTTATTGTTACAACTTTTTTTTTCCTGTAAATGAGAAAGCTACAGAAACATAAAAGAAAAGCAGTATCTAAGTAAAACAAAGTAAAATATTTAGTAGACACGGTCCATTGCCCTCCATGAAATATTTATATGCAGAATAAGTTTCCCTAGTGGACTCTTAAAGACTTATTTGTAGAGTATACTATTTTTAATGCTCTTATTTCATCTATTACAACTTGGAACTTGCTATACAGGTCAAAATGGCAACATTGTGTGCTTGAGTTTTTCTCTTTATTACCACCTCAGAAGATAATAAACTATGGAGTTTATGATTATCCTATCTATCAGCCCTTTACTTAAAATTTTCCTTGTGGAAAGAAAAGAATAATCACAGTTATATTTTACAAAATGTGTACATATTTATCTTAAAGCTTATGAAACAATACTGGCAATATGCATACATGAGACAGCTCTGGTCTCTTAAAATGCAATTCTTCCTTGTCTGTTTACTGTTTAAATAGATTTGCTAGTTTCATTTGCAATTTCTAAAACTTGCAGACCCTTCACAGTTATATCTGACACTTCCACATTTAGAGTCTGTAACATGTTAAGAATATTTATTCATTCTGGATTAAATAAAAACGTGGTAAAATATGATAAATCTTGTTAAAACTTTCTCTATCTATCCCCACGAGGGCACATAACCTCATTCGATGCACTTAATGGTTTATCATTAATATTCTATCTACCTTGAAATAACAATTAGCAGTTATCAAAAAATGATTATTATAAGTTGTTAACACATATTTTATATGTATATTTTATCCTTTTCCACAAAGTTTGTAACAAATTTGTCTCCAGAAATTTGTCTCTATAGGAAATAGAAAAAGTATCTCAATTTCCATTTGATACATACAGAAACTGAGGCTATGAAAAGGAGCCAGGCTTGTGGTAAATCTAATAACAGACATCCTGATATACAGTTCAATGTATGACAATTAGCTTATATACAATCTATTAGAATGGTGAAGGAGGGCCAGACACCATGGCTCACACCTGTAATCCCAGCATTCTGGGAGGCCAAGGTGGGCGGATCACCTGAGGTCAGGAGTTCAAGACCAGCCTGGCCAACATAGTGAAACCCTGTCTCTACTAAAAATACAAAAGTTAGCTGAGCGTGTTGTCAGGCACCTGTAATCCCAGCTACTCGGGAGGCTGAGCCAGGAGGATCAGTTGAACCCAGGAGGTGGAGGTTGCAGTGAGCTGAGATTGCACTACTGCACTCCAGCCTGGGTGACAGAGCAAGACTCCATTTCAAATAATAATGATAATAATAATAATAATAATAATGGTGTAGAAGGTGGAAAAGAGTGAGGAGGAGAAAAAGAAAAGTACTGATAGTACAAATACTAGAAAGGATGAAGAGATGATGAGAATTAATTGGAACCATCATTTCCTGGTGAGAATGCAAAATGTTACAGCCAATCTAGAAACAGTTGAAATTTTTTATAATGTTCGACATACATTTACCATATAACTCAACAAACCCACTCTTGGGTATTTACGCAAGAGAAATGGCAGCTTACATTCATACAAAAACCTGTATGGAATGCTTACAGTAACTCTATTCATACTCATACCAAACTACAAATAACCCACATGGCTTTCAATGGTAAACTGGATTGCATCTATACAATGGAATACTAAGGAATAGAATAAGAATAAGAATGAACTAGAGTATTGAGATATACGACAACTTAAGGACATTATGATGAATGAGAGTCAGTTTCAAAAGTTACATGCTGTATCCTTTCCATTATATGATTTTCTCAAAAAGACAATACTAGAGTGATGGAAAAAAGAATAGTAGTTTTTGAAAGTTATGAGTGGACGACATAATACAACTAGTAAGGGATTAAAAGGAGTTTTTTAGAATGATGGTACTGTTTTGGTTTCTGATTGTCATGGGGCTACATGAATCTATGAGTGTGTTGAAATTCATCAAAGTCTTACTTTTTGATTTACAAAAAAAGTTTTACTGAAAGGCAACTTAAAACTAAAGTTTAAAATAAATATTTTAAAACAGCTGCATATAGAAGGTATAGGTAAAAGTAAATTTAAGTGATTTTCCAGTATTCTTTGACAGAGTAAATAGCATCTAGCAGACAAAGAAAACTTGAACGATTTTTGGTTAAATTTGAGATTTAAAAAATGGTAAATGAAGATAATACAATGAAATACAATGAAACGTTCAGAGTATTGTTTTTAAGCACAGCCACTTTCCCTATCTTATGTGACCCCAAGTGCATATTTTCTGTTTAGATGGCTGTCAAAATAGGTGTGATATCCTCAAAATAGTCTACATTTAAAGGGACTATCTCTTTACTTTTGATCAGAATTGATCAGTTTTAGAGAATTTTATATTGTCATTAATCATTAGGGGAAAAGCTGAAACTAATTTTTTTCAAAGATGGTTCAAAATAAGACTACGGACTGATTAAAGAGGAATTAAGTTCTGCTCTTATTTCTAGGATTCTGAAATTCACAGCAGTTGCCCATAAATATTGAAAGTAGATTCTTGAATTCCTCAGGGATTTAAATTCAAAGTTTTATATTATTTCTGATTAACATGCTATTGAAGAGTGAACTAATTCAATAGTAATATGTTAACACTCAGAAAGCAAGCTGATAATATTCTGTAGATAAATTCAGATTTCATTTCAGCTATTTCTTTTCTATCAGATTATTTTGGGTCATCAAATTCAGATAGAAGTTGTTTTATTTATGGCTTTTAAATTATAGTTTTTAAACAGAAATAATTAGAGTAAAGAAGATCTGCATAATAGTATTGGGGACTCAGTAACATAGCTATTGAATGAATAGTTTTTCTAATAAATGATAGAAAAAAAGACTCGTGGTTGGGTGTGGTGGGTCACGCCTGGGTGGGCAGATTGCTTGAGCCTGGGAGTTCAAGACTGGTCTGGGCAACACAGTGAGGCCCCATTTCTACAAAATATATATAAAATCAGCTGGATGTGGTGGTGCACACCTGTAGTACCAGCTACTCAGGAGGTATGTATGGCAATCAGGAGGGTGAGGTGAGAGGATCACTTGGGCCCATGAGGCAGAGGTTGCAGTGAGCCATGATTGTGCCACTGTACTGTAGCCTGGGTGACAGAGTGAGAGCCTGTCTCAACAACAACAACAACAACAACAAATAATGAAGAAAAAATCTCCCTCAACACAGCCTCTCAAATTTCTTTGGATTTAACAGCTTTATTGAGATATTATATGTGTGTGTGTGTGTGTGAATATATATATATATACACACAATTTTCCTATTAAAATGTGAAGTATAAAATTCAACGGATTATAGCATATTTATAGATTTATGCCACCATCAGTACAATCTAATTTTAGAATATTTTCATCACTACAAAAGTAGTATCACACCCATTTGCAGTTACTCTCCATTCCCCACTCTGAACCCCACCTTTAGGCGATCATTAAATAACTTTCCATCTCTATAGATTGGTCTATTGCAGACATTTCATAAAGATTGAATCATACCATGTATGACCTATTATGACTGGTCATTTCACTTATTGTCATGTTTTTGAAGTGTATACGTGTTATAAAATGTATCAGTTCTTGTTTATGGCTGAGCAATATTCTAGATCTGAAAGTATGACATTTTGTTTATACATTTATTGGTTAATGGACATTTGGGCTGTCTTCACATTTTATCTATTTTAAAAAATTTTTTTATTTATATTTTTTGAGACAGAATCTCAGTCTGTTACCCAGGTTGGATTGCAGTGGCATGATCTCAACCCACTGCAACCTCTGACAACCAGGTTTAAGTGATTCCCCTGCCTCAGCTTCCCAAGTAGCTGGGATTATAGGTGTCTGCCACCACCCCTGGCTAATTTTTGTATTTTTAGTAGAGATGGAGTTTCATGATGTTGGCCAGGCTGGTCTCAAACTCCTGACCTTGTGACCCACTCGCCTCAGCCTCCCAAAGTGCTGGGATCACAGGTGTGAACCACCACGCCCAGCCACATTTTGTCTATTTTTAATAATGCTATGAAATTCACTTACACACTTCATGTGAACCTATGTTTTCACTCTCTTGGGTAGATACCTAGGATTGAAATTTTCGAGTCTTATTGCAGCTCTGTTGAACAGTTTAGAAAAATGTCCAACTATTTCCCAATGTGGATATATCATTTTACATATCCACCAGAAAATCATAAAACTTAAAATTTTTCCATATCTTGCCAACACATTATTTTCTATTTATTACTGTAGCCACTTACTGGGTCTAAAGTGGTATCTCATTGTGGTTTTGATTTGCACTTTTTTGGTTACTGATCCTGTTGAAAATCATTTCACGTGCTTATTGGTTGTTTATGTATGGCAATCCTATGCCCATTTTAAAATTAGGTGATACATTTTATATTTTGGGGTGTAAGTGTTCTTTACATATTCCAGATTTAAATTGCTTATCACATAAATGAGTTTTATATATTTTCTCTCAGTCTGTGAATCGAGTGTTGACTTCCTCAATGCTGTGCACCATAGAACACAAAAGTTTTCAATTTTGGTAATCAAGAAACTACTTCAGATGCATGCAGAAAATGTACACTACTAGGGTCATGTAAATAACAGCATTTATTGCTAGTTTGTATTATGTTGAATCACGAAAACAAATGTCTCTTCTTTAACATAAGTTATGCACTTACTTAAAGTAGTGCACCCTCACACAATGTTGGATTGCTGCTGATAAGGAAATGGTAGTGATAACATTTTAGTCTTCCTTTCTGGCAGTTGTAGTTTGTGCTTGTAAGGCTCTGAGTTTATCTTACCGTGATTCTTGAAATCAGGAGATGGCCACGAAACATATAAAAATATTGACAACTCTTTAAGGAACTCCAGTTCTGGCTTTCTGAGGTTCATAAGATTGCGCTTCCACATTCTTTCCAAGCTTTGCCCATGTAACGTCAGTAGAACGCCAACAGTATTTCAACAGTAGTTGTTGACAAGGATCGCCACTTCTCTTTTTTTCCATGGAGATAGGCAATGTTTCAGAGAGGGACTGCTCCAGCATCCTAGGTTGTAGAAAAAAGACAGCATAGAACAGAGAACCCTGGTTATTTTCAGAGGATGTGGTACATAAATACGAAATAACCCTTTGTTGTTTCAAAAAACTAAAATGCCATGGCTGTTTGTTTCTGCAGCATAACCTAGCTTCCTCAACATGGCAATCACAAAATTTACTAAGTATATGTGTCCTATGGTCATAGATCATCTATTTCTTAAAATTACATAGATATTTTATCTATATCTTGCATGTAGTGTGGCCAGAATTGGTGGGTTCTTGGTCTCGGACTGTCGTGGTGAGTGTTACAGCTCTTAAAGATGGTGTGTCCGGAGTTTGTTCCTTCAGGTGTTCAGATGTGTTCAGTTTCTTCCTTCTGGTGGGTTTGTGGTCTCACTGGCTTCAGGAGTGAAACTGCAGACTTTCACGTGAATGTTATAGCTCATAAAGGCCCTGTAAACCCAAACACTGAGCAGCAGGAAGATTTATTGTAAAGAGGAAAAGGAAAAAAGCTTCCAGCCTCTCTAACAGGACCATAGCCAGTTGCCACTGGCTAGTTCAGGCAGCTTGCTTTTATTTCCTTATCTGGCCCCACCCACATCCTGCTGATTGGTCCATTTTACAGTGAGCTGATTGGTCCTTTTTACTGAGAGCTGATTGGTCCGTTTTGACAGGGTGCTGATTGGTGCGTTTACAATCCCTGAGCTAGACGCAGAGTGCCCATTGTTGCATTTACAATCCTCTAACTAGACATAAAAGTTCTCCAAGTCCCTACTAGATTAGCTAGACACAGAGAGCTAGACAGAAGAGTTCTCCAAGTCCCCACTAGGTTAGCTAGCTAGAGTACTGATTGGTGTATTTACAAACCCCGAGCTAGACACAGAGTGCTGATTGGTGTGTTTACAATGCTTTAGCTAGACACAGAGTGCTAGACAGCAAAGTTCTCCAAGTCCTCACTAGGTTAGCTAGATACAGAGTACTGATTGGTGTATTTACAAACTTTGAGCTAGATGCAAAGTACTGATTGGTGTATTTACAAACCCTGAGCCAGACATAGAGTGCTGATTGGTGTGTTTACAATCCCTGAGCTAGACAGAGTGCTAATTGGTGCGTTTACAATGCTTTAGCTAGACACAGAGTGCTAGACAGAAAAGTTCTCCAAGTCCCTAGTAGGTTAGCTATCTAGAGTGCTGTTTGTTGTGTTTACAAACCTTGAGCTAGACACAGAGTACTGATTGGTGTATTTACAAGCCCTGAGCTAGACACAGAGTGCTGATTGGTGCGTTTACAATCCTTTAGCTAGACATAGAGTACTAGACAGAAAAGTTCTCCAAGTCGCAACTAGGTTAGCTAGTTACAGAGTACTGATTGGTGTATTTACAAACCTTGAGCTAGACACAGAGTACTAATTGGTGTATTTACAAACCCTGAGCCAGACATAGAGTGCTGATTGGTGCGTTTACAATCCCTGAGCTAGATACAGAGTGCTATTCCCTGCATTTACAATGCTTTAGCTAGACACAGAGTGCTAGACAGAGAAGTTCTTAAGTCCTCACTAGGTTAGCTAGATACAGAGTACTGATTGGTGTATTTACAAACCTTGAGCTAGATACA
>NW_016804647.1:467283-487654 GCF_001698545.2 Rhinopithecus bieti
GGGGGGGGCGGGGGGCGGCGGCGGAAGCGAGAGGCTCCAGAATGGAGGGCTGCAGCCAGGAGGCAGCTGAGGCCCGGCCCCGCTGAGGCCTGGCGACAATTCGAGCGCAGACAATTCGAGCGCAGCGCCCGCGGGCCAGCACTGCTGGGGGACCCTGCACACCCTCCGCAGCTGCTGGCCCGGGTGCTAAGCCCCTCACCGCCCGGGCCCTGGCGCCAGCCGGCCAGTCCCAGTGCGGGGCCTTGCGGAGCCCACGCCTATCCGGAAGTCGCGCAGGCCCGCGAGGCCTGGCGCAGCCCGTGTTCCCGCCCCAGCCTCTGGCTCCGCAGAGGGAGCCGGCTCTGGCCTCGGCCAGTCGAGAAAGGGGCTTCCACAGTGCAGCGGCGGGCTGAAGGGCTGGCTCCTCAAGCGCGGCCAGAGTGGGCCCCGAGGACTAGGAGGCAGGGAGAGCCAGCGAAGACTGCGAGGGCTGCCAGCACGCTGTCACCTCTCATTAACATACTGTATTATTGTATAGTAGTTTGGCAGTTACTAAAATCCATAATCTTTAGTGGGGTCTACAACCATTTCTGTCTGAATTCAAAGCTCCTACTCATCCCCCAAAATTCTGCTTTCTGGACCTGTAAGTACTTGTGAAAAATATTGGAATAGTTAGAATTGGAAATGTAAATACTACTAAGTTTGTTTTATCTTCCATTACCTCCTCAAATAATACTTCTGTACAAAATTTATAATTAATTTGAATCCACAGATTTACCAAATTGAATTTTACAATCAATATGGTACAGTCATGACCCTCTATCCAGAAAACAAAACCAAGAAAATGAAATAAAATTTTTTCTTGGCTTTCTTGGAGAGAAAATATGTTTACATTTATTAGAAAAGTCTTATTTGAGTTGTCCTTTGTAAAAAATATAGATTTATTTTTAAAATCTATATACATTGAATAAGAGACATAATAATCATAACCAACTATAACCTACCATTTTGGGGACTTGACATTACAAAAGTTTGTGCAGCTCTGGCTCCTTGGATCAAAGGGTATATATTTGAAAACAATTTCTACACAGAAACTATTTGACAGGATTTATCAAAGTAAATTTTACAAAACAAAACCAATCAAAACCACATAAAGATCTTTCTTAAATGTGAATTTCATATTGGACTTCTGAAGGTAGGCTTCTTTTTTTTTTTTTTTTTTTTGGCATTTCACCCTTTGTATTTGTAAAGCTGTCCTGTAGCTCCCTTATTTCCTGTTTATTTGCTTACATCTTACTTCCCTAACTAGTGAGCGGACAGGCAACATCACTGACACAGTCATGAGTGTATCCTCCAAAGAACATAGATCAGTAACTGGCATCACATTCATGATAAAGACAAATTTTAGTATAATGCATTTTCAGTTGTGAATGGGAACTGATATATTGTGGAGAGAATATGGACTTAGTAATCAGGAAGAACTGGGTTTGAAAACTGGCCCTGCCATGTATTAGATGTGTCACTGTAGGAAGAGTTGTGTAAGCCTGTTTCTTGATCTGTAAAGTGGGGATACTAGCATTTGGCGTGATAGGCTGCTTTGAGGATTAAAACAAATGATGTTTTAAAGTAGCCCATTCAGTAATTGGGATTTTACATTTTACAAATGAAAGAACAAAGCTCAGAGAAGTGAAGGTCATGCAACTTGTTATTGCAAAGTCAGGAGACTTAATTTCTAATCTTCTTCATAAGATTATGTCTTGCTGTTCAATTCATATAACCCTGCAGCCTTTCCTCTAGGGAAAGTCAATCCCTTTTGCCCTGGAAATTCAAGTTTATGCATACTCTGACCTACAGAACCCTTATTTTAAGATGTCAGTTAGATAACACATTCTGTTACATGATTTAATTAATATCTGAGGTCCAAGAATTTGTAGTGCGAATTATGCTTCATTGTCATAAGGTGATCATATGATCCAAATATGGCCTATATGGCTTAAGACATGGAGCTTTCAAGAGTGAAAGATGATGAAACAAATACTAAACCAGTTAAAATACCTGGACAAGAGCAAAACTGAACTGTCCCAAGGAAGCTAGGACATATAATTATCCTATTTACAGGATAATTATAATAAAATTGAAGTGACAGCTTTAGGTTAATTACCTCAACTTTAAGTAAGCCTAATAGTATCTAATTTGAGTGGAAAATGAGCACAAGAGACATTAATGAGTTATTAACTAGTAGTTAAGATCATTATTATGGTACTTGTGAAACTTCCCAGCTAAAATACCTGAAAATACGGGCAACTATTGCAATACAAGAGCAATGTTTGTGTCAACTGCTCAGAAACAAATGGGCAGGCTCTTTTCTCACATTGTACAAATGAAGCCTGCAATATATTTTAAACATACGGAGGTACATTTTCTGACATCAGCGTCTGAGAAGAGTGCATGTGTGAGTTGGGGAGACCCCCTTGTTTTTAACAGATTAGCAAAAAATTCATCTTAGTCCCCTTCAGGTTTCCAAAGCTTACAATGGGTTTATAAAATGACTGCCTTGTCATTACTTCTCTATAGTTAAAAGAAAAGCACACCTGTGCTTGTTAGTGTTTGGTTTTTACAGGGCATATGTGCTCATGTGCTCAATAGCATGCCCAGATTTGCATTGAGGATGAGTTTTCTGGGCCTCTTCTAGTAACATATGTAGTTATTATTGACTTTTTGATGGCCAAAAAACAAAACCAAAAATATTTTAAAAGTCAAATAGCTCAGATATAAATCTTTGAGATTAAAAAATTTCAAAACTTCTATATAATAAGATTCAGGATTAATAATCTAAAATAATTATCATCTCAAAATTACATTACCAAGTTTAATTAATGAACAGAGGCATATCCACCATTGGGCATCATATATAATTTTATGGATAATATATGGATAGAGTATTTCTCTGTGTCACCCCCATGATGAGGACTATCTGAATTCTGCCTTATTCACTGTTGCCAAGACCTGAATCTTAAGAAACAGTCATACATTTGTTCAATGTGTAAACAATGAATAAATGAAAGTTTGGATTGGTTTTAGTGGCACATTCGTTCCCTTTCTTGCGTATAGAACTTGGACAGGCAGCTGCTTAACAGTCGGGTGTTACATGTGGTTCACGTTTCTGACAATCTAGTAAACAAGTTTTATTCTTTTCTTATGAATGTATCCTGTGCCAGTGCAAACCTATTTCCTGGGTCCTTGGGCATAATGTACTACAGTTGACACTCATCAGTTAAGCAAAAATATTGATATTATATATTGGGTAGAATGCTCAAATATTAGTATTATACATATGTTTAATATTATAAACTCAGTATTATAATCTCCATTTCACACATGATCATACTGTGACTCAGAAATATTCAGTGACTTGCTAAGGTCATATGTAAAGTTATAATATGCAGAAATTGTATTTATCTCATTCAGAGTTTATGCTGTTTTCACAAGGTCACTTTGTTTTTTTCTAGGAAAAAAGAAGTCTTCGATTGCAGTGCTGGAAGCTTTGAAAAGGTAATGTTAAACTGAAGTAACTAAAACATCTAGAGATTGATGGATCTTCCCACCTGATCCTCACCTTGTTAATGAAAGCACAGAATTTGGAAGGTCTAGACAAGATTATTGGAAAAATACAATACACACATATCTAATTTTGGAAAGTAAACTTTATAGCTCCTTTGTAGTCAGGGATTGGCAATGTGTTTATAGCCTCAACAGCTACAATAATTTTAAGAATTATCAAGTTTTACCCTGCAGAAAAGTCAATTCAGTTTCAACAATGTTTCAGTGAAATTAAGTGGCAGATTATTTTTTAATTAATCAGAATTTTTTGTTAAATATTTCTGTTTTATAGCGTTGAATACATTTCTAAGGGAGCCGCTATGTCACACACACACACACACACACACACACACACACACACACACACACAGAGTAAGAAAAATAGAATGGTTCCACTTTGATATTCTTGAGCTCTAGTTCCTTGCTGAGCTTGGAAGTATTAACTTTTCAACATCTTAATGTTCTTATGGTTTCTGCGAAGATCTATATTCTTTATTTGTTAAGTGCCTAAGAACATTTGTTTATATAAAGGGAGTCTTAAAAGGATTGGATATGAAATGTTTGCCTGGTTTAGAGAAACATGGATCTTTTCACATAAGTAGATATGCCACCAGCAAAAAACGTATGGAAAAATAAAATGTTCACTGTGTCCAGTATTTTTTTAAGTAACTCTAAATTTATTTATAGAATTTGACTTTCTAATAATTGTCAGTGTACCTGTTTTATGGCAAGCAAGGGCACCCAGAGGGAGAATTCATTTTAATCAAATTTAACATTTCAGGAATAACCATGTAAACACAACAGCCAGCCCGTTACATTGTAGACATTGGGTAGACAGATGATTACACTGCTAAGCTGTTTTACCTTGAAACTAACTCTCAGTGGTTGAAATGTTGATTTATTTCCTACAGACTGCAGTTTTTTTCACTGTAGAATAATTCTCAAGAATCTAGAAACTTTGGAATAAAATCTGAATACTTTAAAAAATTATTTTTACATTATTGATTGACCTGTACCATTTGTCCAACAATGGACTTTACAATAAAATTTCAAGTAAGACCTAAACATATCAGTGCAAATGAAAATAAAATGGTAATAAAAAAGAGGGTAAAGACAATAAATACACATATTCACATACATACACGTGGGTTTATGAGATCAAAAAAGAAACCCAGTGTGTCATATTGTAAAGTATAGATTGATTTGATCAGGAACCTGAAAATGAAATCCCCCACATTCTTTCTCCTTCAACCTGATTTTGACATAATTTAATTTTTTTGCCTCTTTGCACATATAAGTCCTGCTTCTATATCTTTCAGTTTGTCCTGAAACTTCACATCACCTATTTATAAATAACCAAAATTCCTCTATGATTTTCTGTTTCACGTAGGGTAATAAATATAGGCATGTGTAAACAAGGTATGAGACATATGGAATTAAGAGCAGAAAAAAAGGACAATCTTTTCACTAAATGGTGTTGGAACCATTAGGTATAATATAAAACAAATAAAAATTGATTCCTACCTCATATCATTCCCCAAATCAATTTTAGGTAGAAAAAGCAAAACAATAAAATTCATTTAAACAAGAACACAGAAAGCATGAATCATAAGGAAAAAGCAGACAGCCTTCAATGAATGAATGGATGAAGATAAATCAATTTTGAATGGATTGACTATCCTGAAGGGCAAAACTTGATTACACTTAAATGTTAATTAATTTAGTTATGTGTTTCTAGTACCAAATATAAAGCTGAGGCTGTGACTTTTGTATTATATGTTGTTGCTGTGGTTACATCTCCAATAAGCTTTCCTGAAAGGGCAAAGGGAAGAAACTTACTGAATGCCTGAGAGGGCAATTATGTAAGAGAGTTGTCTGTTGGAAGTGAGGCCATAAGCAGGGTGCGGCAGCCAAATCACTAAACATGGGAAAAAAGGACCCAAATCTCAGTTACTACCTATGTTCTGCTCTGATACATTCTACTCTGCTTTCCCTCCAAGTGGTTAAACCCAACCGGAAGTTAAACAGCACGGGAGTTTTTGTATTCCATAGAAATCAGTTTCTCAAGACAAACAGCAGCATGATCAAAGGTAGAGAGTGGATCTAGAACAATAGGGAGTGTAAAGTTCTGAGAATAGCCAAGACATTCATGAATAAGATTGAGTAGGAAGAATTTGTTCTATCAAATATAAAGATTTCTCATAAGGCTACACTAATTAAGACAAAATGGCGTTGGCACAAGTTAGACAACTAGGCCAATGAAACAGAATAAAGAGACTAGAAACAGACCTATACTTAAGTAGACACATAACGATGTAGATGCCTTTGCAGAACAGTAAAAATAGCAGTCAAAGGAGAGAAAGAGAGAGAAAAGAAAGGAAAAGAAAAAAGATACTGAGGCAACCAGGTATTGTATGGGGGAAATATAAGACTTAGACTGACCTCACACATTCACCAAATTTAATTTGAGGTGGATTGTAGAACTACCTATAAAAGGCAAAACAATAAGAGTTTCTAAAATAGGATACAAAAAGTATGGATCATAACTTACGCGAATCTAGATATTACTTTTACATAAAATTTAAGAAATCCTGTCTATTCAAAAAGACCGTGAAGTTCAATACATATGTCAGAAAGACTAAAAGACAAATTTTATATACATAAGGTATAAAACATCTCTATACATCAAGAAAAAAATGTAATGAAATATGGTCAATATACTTAAAAAGATACTTTACAAAAGTGGATATTGAAGTTTTCAAGTAATATGTGAAAAAAAGTACTTAATTGGGAGCAAGGACAATTCATCCATAGGAACAGAAGGGAATATAGATTTTATAGATTCAGGTTCATATTAGAGGCTATATGCATGGAAGAGGTATCATGGTTACCTTCGTATTGCTCGTATTGCTGTTATTTTCTCACTGAAATAAGGAATAAGGTCAATGATTGATAGTGAAGATACTCAGAGGAAGTTCTGGGGGACTGAAAAGAAAGCAAAAATTAATAATCATCTGAAAGGGTGGAAACTATAGTAGATCAGGACAATGGAGTCAGAATGAAGAGACGACTTGATGGTAGTTAGCATGAGCTTGAGCTTAAGATAAAATCATTTAGAATCACTGTGAGTTTTTCTTCAGATTCATTCACATGATCATGTGGAACACTAAGATTTGAGATATTTAACCAGAATTGAAATTCTGTGAATGGATGAAGACTAGACAGGAGCTAATGTTGTAGGAAATAGACTGTGATAGCTGACTGTAAGATTTAAATTGTTAAGAAGAGAAGTGGGGAAATAAGGTGGGGCGGGGTGTGAAGAACAGTGAAACCACCAAGAATCTGCACAGTATTAGTTGGAGAAAGTCCCAGCCACCCAGGAGTTAGAATCTTAATGAACCTCGATATTTAAATAAATGTGGATTACTCACTGGCAGAGTCTCCTGTCAATTCAAAACCGAGTGTTTTTTTTGTTTTGTTTCTGTTTTTTGTTTGTTTGTTTGTTTGTTTTAAGAAGGAGCTAGAGTGAGTTAGATTCAGTGTAAATATTAAGAAGGATACCTGCTTTTTCACTAGTCCAGTGGTAGAAGAAGTAAGAGAGAGAGAACAGTGAAGTTTTGCAGGGGCTAAAGGAGATGTGGTGTCTTCAAGAGAAGGAAGTATGAAGGAGATCAAGAAGGTTAAGGAATATTTAAAGAAGTGAATGAAGAAATATAAATGCAGTTTCCACTCTCTGGAAAGAATGCTATCACAAAAGGCTAAGTGAGAGTGACTTAGGGAAGTTAACAGTAAGATGACAGACGGTGGTCAGATTCAGAATAGATTTTTAAGGCAAAGCCAAAAGGATTTTCTTACACATTGAAAGTGGCCTATGAATAAAAGAGAATAATCACAGATGATTCCGTATACTTGAGCCAGAGATCTGAATTATTACTGTCTTTGACTGAGATAGGGCAGGCTAGGGGAAGGACAGCATATAGAGAGAAACAGAATTTGAAATTTGAGTATATGAATTTTTAGGTTCCTATTAAAGGGCTGGTGAGATGAAAAATAGATGGGCAAGGTCAGGAAAGCAGTTGATAGGATCAGCATATATCCAGAGTGTATTTTTACCTTACTTTTAATGTGAAATATACTTACCAAAAAGTACATAAAATATATATGTAAATTTAAACAGATATCCATAAAGCAAACACCAATTTACATCTAGATAAAGAAATAGAACACTGCCAGAACCCTAGAATCTCCTCACCCAATACGCCTTTATCTAATCATAAACCCCTCCCTCAAATCCAACTGAGGAAATTACAGTCCTGAAATAAAATATGGTACAAAATTTTTTGTTTGCTTCATGTTTATTTCTATAAATGCATTCCTAACCAATACAAGTTAGTTTTGCTTGCTTTTGAAATGTGCTTAAATGGAATCACTATGTATACGCAATTTCAACTTGCTCCTTTTGCTCAACATTAGTTTGTGGGCCTTATCCATGCTGTCGTATATAGCATTAGTTCATTATTTTCCTCTATGTACTCTTTCACAATTTATTTATTCAGTGTGGATAGACATTTGGCAGATGATATATATGACTTTTTGTGTTGATTTTACAAGCAGTGTTTCCAAAAACATTATCGTATGAGTATTTTGGTGGCCATATGTTTCGTTATCTTGAGGCTTAAAAGTTGGAATTGCTGAGTCACAGCGTTGCGGGACTTTTCCTTAGTTCAGCTAAAGACAGGGTCCTTGTCAAAGGGCCAGCAAAAAGTAAGCTAGCAGACGATTTGAAGGATGATCTAGGGCAGGGTTTTATTGGGTGAAAAAGAAGAAAAGGGAAAACAGAGACTCTAAGCGAAGCAACAGAGTGTGCTTCCTGCCCGTGGGCTTCCGGCCTCAGATTGAATTCCAGGTTCCACCCAGGAAGAGAAGGGGCCAGGTTCCTCCCGGCTGAGAACAGAGCGAACTTCTGTGACCCACCCCAGTGTGCACTCTTCTCAATGCACAGGTCATTCGAAGGCTCTGCCTGGGAGCCGTTCCCACCTGGCTGTCTCGATAAGTCAAGAGATTATCTTCAAGATCACTAAGCAATCAAATTTCATTCTCTATTTTTTTTTTTTTTTTTAGTAGCTTGCATTCCCAATAGTGTATGAGAATTTCCTTTGCTACGAAAATTTAATTATTACAAATTTGGTGTATCTTATTGTGGTTTTATTTTACTTCCTTTGGGGCAGATATTCTTTAAAGCTAATGAAGTTTGAGTTTCCAAGCTCAATGGAAATGCCTCATGCTGATGACCATCACTGTTATGTATGGATTAGATGATTGCTAGCAGTCTGTGTGTAAGGAATGACTTCCAGGAATATTTTGTACTGATTTACCCCATACCACATCATGTAGATGCTGAGTTATCATGAGGACACTGAATCAAAGGTTTTACCATGTGCATGTACTAAACAGCTGACACTTTAAAACATGTGTTTTAAAGTGTATAAAGAATAATTTCAGAAAAATAAGTTAACTGAAGATGAAAAACAGAAATAATAGAATGTTGAATATAAACAAAACAATAAAATAATGAATATGGGTGTTTAAATCACTGTGTATATATTTTTCTGATATCAAAAGCACATTGTAACAGCAATTTTTGTTCAGATTATACGAAAAGTGATGACTCATTAAGCGATAGCTTTGAGACCATCTTTAACAAGTACATTCAAATAAATAAAAGAGTTGAATTCTCAGTAGAGGTAGTAAATAAGTCTTTTGGTTACTTGATTAAATAATTAAAAATATTGAATCATATAAACATTGAGAAAAAATAACTATCTCGCTAATTTGACTTGGAATATTGACATTAGAAAATATTTTATAGTGTGCTACCCTGAGGGCATCAATGAACAACTGGTAGAAGCAAATGTTCCTCAGCAAGCACATTTAAGTTGTCCTTAAGTCTTAGAGCTGATATATCAAGCAAACTTAACAGAGATCTCTCAATTAGGACAAAATATTATCAATGACAATTATGAAACTGAAAGAAACAGTTTCAAACTATCAACTAAAAGGGTTATCAATAATGCCACAGAAAACGTAGAATCATCTTTATAACCTACAGAAAAATATTTCAAAATCCATGTCATATGAGGAGTCTATCAAAAGCAGGTAGCCAAAACATGTACAAAAAATAGTATACAATTTGTGTGTCAGGCAGTTAGTTCACACACACACACACACACATTGTATTGGTACAAGACTGGATAATTTATAAAGGAAAGAGGTTTAATTGACTCACAGTTCCACATGGGTGGGTAGGCCTCAGGAAACTGACAAGCATGGCAGAAGGGAAAGGTACTTCTTACATGGCAGCAGGTGAGAGAGTGAGCAAGAGCAGGGGAAACTGCCTTATAAAACCCTCAGATCGCAAGAACTCACTGTCATGAGAATAGCATGGAGGAAACCGCTCCCATGATCCAGTCACCCCTGACCAGGTCCCTCCTTCAACAAATTCAGATTGAGATTTGAGCGGGGACAAAAATCCTAAACATATCGTACATTTTTTTTTTCTGGATTTGAATATAATTTATGACATTTATCATCTTTTTGAAATTGTGCCTAATTTCTTATGCAGAAGTTTATTTTCTGCAGATTCGCTAAAATAAAATTCAGTCTCCTAGAATTCTAACCATGTTCCTTTCTACATAATTCCTCATTTACTGTGTTTGGCCTCCTTTCTATACAGCCTTTGGCCATTTTTACCTCTTGCTTTTGAAATGCTGTACGTGTCCCTTCCCCACTTTCTCTATTAAAATATCTGTCTTATTCTTATTGATTTCTTTGTATTCTTTAGATAATGAATTCTAGTCTGTCATTATATCAATATATACCCATACATATATATTTATATACTTATGTAGAATATTGTGAATTGACTACTTTTTACTCTGTTTAGGATGTTCTTTGATTAATAGAACTTTTTAGTTTTGATGTGACTGAATTTATTATAACTTGTGATAACTTACTGCTTTTATTTTCCTTTAAAGAAGTTGTTCCCTGTGTAATAGTGATGAAGATATTCTCCTCTATTCTCTTTTTATTTTATAGCTTTTCTTTCACCTTACCTGTACAGTCTATCTGGACTTGAGTTTTGTGTATTGATATGAACTTCAGATCCTATTTAACAGACAAATAAGCATAGACAAATATCTCATCAATATTAATAGAAAAGCTTCTCTATCCTTTTCTTAGTAACTGCCGGTGCCATATATCTCATTGGCAAAGTTCTCATTAAGTATGTGGTTCCATGTAAGCTCCTTTCTTGTGCCATTAGTATTTTTTTAAATACCTGAACCAATGGCAAATCATCTCAAATGCTATAGTTTTAACAGAATTCTTATAATCTAGGATAGCACATAGCCTGTTTACGTCTTCAGATGTGTCTGGGTTGTGTCCCTTTGCACTTTGACATAAACCTAACTTGACAAGTTATTGTAATTACACTGAATCTATAAATAAATTTTAGGAGAGCTGACAATCACCATATTGAGTCCTGTAATCTATGAATTCGTAAATCTTTTTTCGTTTTTGTTTGTTTGTTTTTTGGAGATGGAGTCTCACTCTGTAGCCCAGGCTGGAGTGCAGTGGCACGATCTCGGCTCACTGCAAGCTCTACCTCCTGGGTTCAAGTGATTCTCCTGCCTCAGCCTCCCGAGTAGCTGCAATCACAGGTTCCTGCCACCACGCGCAGCTAATTTTTTTTGTACTTTTAGTAGAGACAGCGTTTCACCATGTTAGCTAGGATGGTCTCAATCTCCTGACCTTGTGATCCACCTGCCTTGGCCTCCCAAAGTGCTGGGATTACAGGCGTGAGCCACCGCACCTGGCCAGGAAATGGACAAATTTCATACAACCCTCCTTTCTTGAATCAGGAAGAAACAAAAATCCTAAACACAGCATAACAAGCAAGAAGATTGAATCAGTATTTTTTTTTTTTTTTTTAAAAACTGCCAACACAAAAGCCCAGGGCCAGGTGGATTTACTACCAAATTCTACCAGAAATTGAAAGAATAATTGGTATCAACCCTACTGAAACTATTCTAAAGGATTGAGAAGGAGAGAATTCTCCCTAACTCATTCTGTGGAGTCAGTATCATCCTGATACCTAAACCAAGAAAGGGCATAACAAAAAAGAAAACTTCGGGCAATACCCGTGATGAATGTTAAGTTTTAATCATAGATTTAGCCTTTTCTTGAATCATTCTTTCTGTATGTTTAGTATATCTTCTACTTGGGATTGCATTCCTTCTTCTGAAAGTGCTTTCTTGAAATTTTCTTTTAATAAAGTTATTTTGTTATCAAATTCTTCAGTTTTGTTGGCTAGAAATTGTCTTTAACTTGTTTCTCAAAAGATTCTTTTCCCTGGGTATAAAATTCTACATGGGAAGTACTCATAAGATAATAAAAATATTTTTCTATTATTTTCCAGCTTCTATTAATATTGCTATTCTATCATTACATTAAAGTGAATGTGTCTTTTTATCTCCAGCTCCTATTAAGATTTTCTTTGTCATTATTGTTCTGCTGTCTCCCCTGTTAGATGCACCTCATTTTCATCATGTATTTTCAGTATTGCTTCCGACCCAGTCTCTGTCTCCTCCAATCATTTAATCACTTTCTCCATGTTTTTTCTCTCATCTTTCCATTGTCTTTTCTGAATTCTGGAAGATTGTTTTGATGTATCGTCACAGATTCTTTCTTAAGTGTTCTTTATCTACTAGTAAACCCATACATTATGTTTTTAATATTGGCTATTGCATTTTTTAGAGCACATATTTGATTCTTTTTTCAAATTTATTTGGTAACATAATTTCCTGGTTCTTGGAGAAATAGTCAAGCTAATTTCTTAAACTAAATTTACATCCTGTGGATTTTTTGTAATTTTTGTTGTTGCTTATTTGTTTTATGTCCTTTAGTTTTAGACATATGATCAGGTTTTAGCTATAGCACCTCAGGATGGCTGTGCAATTCTGGGCCACAGTATTTATTCTTCCTGTTTCTTGTGATGTGGTGGATGGAAATTTTAGGTCTGGTTTATCTTTATCCATACATTACAGTCTTTGTGCCTTCAGCCTAATGTGAGAAGGATGTTCTACTGACTAAGAGTGTTTGACTTGTGATTCCTGCTAGCTTTGTGGCCATCAAAAACAAAATTTCCGTATGTTCAGGGAAATTATTTTGAGTATGTAAAAAGGATATTTAATGATTATAGAAAAGTTCTCTCTAAAGAAATTGTAAAATGTTGTTTGAAATTTCTGACTATGTAATGAAAATATTTACTGGTTATATAAGTTCCCCTTTAAACATTTCTGTTAAATTTAAAATTACCTGTGATTTTTTTTGTGGGGGGCTGGCAGTTGTGATACAGCTTTATCATAATGCTAATATGTAATTTTCTAATTAAGGTTCTATATATTCTACAAGTTTTTTTTTTTCTGTTTACTTAAATTACTTGGATTGCTAAAGCTTTCCAAATAGTTTGGAGTTTACCCATTAATACTCCACCAATTAAATATACACTAATAATCCAAATAATATATTATTATGCGCATATAAGAAAGAATAAGTAAGATCTGAAAGTTTCCATTTGAAATTACCTTTTGATATTAAGATGCAAATATAATAAATTCTGTCATAGTATTACTTTTAAAGCAGTTTCTAGTTGTAAGTCATGTCAGGTTATTTGTACAAAACCTTTTAGTGAAAACAATAAAAGTCTGAATAAAATATAATTTAAAATATTTTACTTAAAATATTAAACCATTAAAGATAATCTAAATAATCTGCCCAGAGTCCAGTGAAAAGCTAGAATGTAGACAGAGAGTATTCTGAGTAGACACGTTGACTTGCTTATATGATATTTATTGATATGATACATAAGAAATCAAGGAGACCCAGGCAACTCTTTTGAATGGAATTGGGCTGATTCATCTCTGGTTTGTGGAGTAAGAGCCAGGTTAAGTCTGAGCCGCTGCAGCTGCTGCCTCTGTCTTTGCTTTACCGCAGAGGCAAGACAAAGGTCTGCACTGTGGCCTTGCGCCCCTGTTGGCCTTCCGGAGAGTCACATCACACAGGAAAATTACACCTGCCAGAAATAGCAAGAACTTTCGTTAAGAAGAAATTTGTCAAACAAGAAATTGAAGCTGAATGCCTTAAGAATTGTAGTTACTGACCAGAAATGTAGACAGACTTCTTAGACTTGGAGAAGATATGCCTAGACTGGGTCGTGGCCAGCTACAGATGCTCCTTTAGTGGAAACAGCAGAACAAGTCTGTATTTCTTCCCTGGCACTGTTAAAAATGTTAAAGCAAGGCGATGCTGGAGTTCCAATGGAAGTTATGGGTCTGAAGCTTGGAAAATTTGTTGATTATTATACCATCAGAGTGATTGACATGTTTGCTATGCCACAGATGTCAGTGTGGAGGCATTTGATCTAATGTTCCAAGCTAAAATGGTGCATGTATTGAATCAGACAGGAAAGCTTGAGATGGTTACTGGTAGGCATCACAGTCACCTGGCTTGGTTGCTGGAGTTTCTAGGGTGGATATCAGTACTCAGCAGAGTTTTGAAGCCTTATCAGGGGGAGCTTTAACAGGTGGTTGTGGATTCCATTCAGAGTGTAAAAGGGAAGGTTGTTAGTGATGCCTTCAGGTTGATCAATGCTAATATGATGGTACATGAACCAAGACTAACAACTTCAAATATGAGTCACTTAAACAAGCCATCTATCCAGGCATTAATTAATGGATGAAACAGACATTATTACTCTATTACTATTAACTATCTGAAAAATAAACTAGAATAGAAGATGTTGCTAATTTTGCATAAGGAGTTGAATGGAAGATTTGATACTTCAGGATTACATGAACCTTGTAAATACAATGATTTAGTATTTAAATAGATGCTGGAATTAGCCAAGAATTACAAAAAGGCTGTAGATGAAGAAGATGAGATGACACCTAAACAGCCGGCAATAAAGAGTGTTGGCTATCAGAACACTAATGTCACTTGGAGGAACAAGTGGATTTAGTCATGACTTCAAATATTGTTTAGCAGATATGTTGAATACTGTTGTGTTTAAATGAAGCAACAAAAAATTTATTAGTGATGCTTTCAGTATACATTTCTCTGTTGTTCCTAATGCTCAAAATTAAGGGACCTCTGAAGACGTATTTGGTTAAATGTAAGACATTTGGCATCATTTGTAGCACTGTAATCTTCAGTCTCAGCTATGCAATTATTTTTGTTTCTTTAGTCAGAGTCTTTGCAGATTCTAAAGTTATATAATAATTCATAAAAGTAGACACATTTTGTTAATATCCCATTTTAATATTCGAAAAAAGCAGTACTGCGAGGCTATTTTGATTGTTGCTTACTAAATAAAATACATTTACAATTTGAAAAATAAAAGTCAGTTGGTAGTAGATGTATGGATTTATTTCTGGGCTCTCTATTTTGTTCTGCTGATCTGTGAGTCTGTTTCTATGTCGATACCATGCTGTTTGGTTACCATAGCTTTGTAGTATATTTAGAAATCAGGTAGTGCAATGCTCCTAGCTTTGTTTTTGTATGTTTGTCTTTCAAAAAAGAATCACAAGATTATTTTGATTATTCAGGGTCTTTTTTAGTTCCATATGCATTTTAAGATTTTACAAATATATTTCTGTGAGGAATGTCATTAGTAGTTGATAGACATTGTATTGAACATATAAATCACTTTGGCTGGTATGGACATTTTAATAATATTAATACTTCTAATCCATAAACAAGGAATTTTTTACTATGTGTTTCCTCTTCAGTTTCTTTCATCAATATTCTATAGTTTTCATGTAGAGGTCTTTCACTTCCTTCATTAAATTTATTTCTGGGTGTCTTTTTTCTTTTGTAACTATTGGATTTTTTTTCATTTTTTTATAGATTGATCACTGTTAGTTTATAAAAATTCTACTGATTTTGCATGTTGATTTGTATCCTGCAATTTTGCTGAATAAGTTTGTTAGCTAAGAAATTTTTGTAGTCTTTAGGTGTTTCTAAATATAAGATTATATCACGTGCAAAAGAAAAAAAAAAAAACAACAACAAAGAGAGAGAATAATTTGACTTTTTGCTTTCCAGTTTGAATGCCCTTTATTTCTTGCTCTGGCCTAATTTTTCTGTCTATGACTTCTGGTATTGTGTTGAATAGAGCTGATGAAAGTGGGCATCCTTGTCTTGTTTCAGACCTTAGAGGAAAGGTTTACAACTTTTTACCATTTCATATAACGTTACTTGAGGGTTTCTCATATATGATCTTTATTGTGTTGAGGTACGTAGTTTCTATACCTAATTTGTGAGAGTTTTTGTTATGAAGGAATGTTGAACTTTGAAAAGTGCTTTCTCTGCTTCTATTGACATGACCATAAGTTTTTATCCTTCATTCTGTTAATGTGATGTATCACATTTATTAATTTGCATATGTTAAGCCGACCTTACATTTCTGGAATAAATCTCACTTGATAATAAGCGAATGATCTTTCTAATGTGTTGTTGAATTCATTTTACTCGTATTTATTTTGAGAATTTTTGCATTTATGTTTTCTTTCCTTCTTGTATCCTTGTCTAATTTTGATAGCAGGGTAATGTTGTACTTAGTGGTTTCTTCGGATTTGCATTTTCTGTTTTTTCATAAGTCCATCATACTAGGTTGTATGTGTCCAGAAATTTATCCATTTCTTCTAGGTTTTCTAATTTTTCAGACAGTAATTGTTCTTAATATTCTGTTATGATTTTTTTGTATTTCTGTGATAAGAGTTTTAATATCGCCTTTTTCTTCCTTGATTTCATTTGAGTTATTGCTCTTTTTTTCATAATCTAACTAAAGGTTTTTCTATTTTGCTTATTTTTTAAACTAACTCTTGTTAATATTTTGTACTGCTTTTTAGTCTCTATTTCATTTATTTGTTCTCTGATCTTTACAGTTTCTTTTCTTTTATTAATTTTGTATTTAATCTGCTTTTGTTTTTGTAGTTCCTTGAGTAATGATGCTAATTTTTTTATTTGCAATCTTTCTTTTTTGATATAGGTGTGTATTGCTATACCTTTCCTCTTACAACTTGTTTTCTGTACTCTGTAGGTTTGGTTGGTATATTGTATTTTCATCTGTGTTTGTCTCAAGAAACTTTTGAATTTCTCTTTTAATTTCTTTATTGAACCATGGGTTTTCAGCAGAATGTTGTTTCATTTCTATGTATTGTAAAACTTATGAAGTTTCTTCTGTTATTGATTTCTAATTTTATACCATTGAGGTCAGAAAATACTTGATGTAATCTCTATCTCCTTGACTCTGTAAGACTGTTTTTTGGCTTAGTATATAATCTATCCTGGACAATGTACTATGTTAGTTGAGAAGAATGTATATTCTATAGCTGTTGGATAGAGTATTCTGTAAATGTCAATTAGGCCCATTTGGTGTAGAGGGCAGTTTAAGTTTGATGTTTCTTTGTTGATTTCCTGGCTAGGTAATCTGTCCATTGTTGAAAATGGGGTGTTGAAGTCCCCAATTGTCATTATATTGAGGTTTATCACTCCCTTTAAATCTAATGACATTTGCTCCATATATTTGGCTGTTCTGGTGTTGTATGGATATCTATTTACAAATGTTATATTATCTTGCTGAATAAATTCACTTATCTTTATGCAGTGAGTTTCTTTGTCTCATTTTACAGTTTTTGACCCAAAGTCTATTTTATTTCATATAAATCTAGCTACTGCTGCTCACTTTTGGTCTTTGTTTGCATGGAATGCCTTTTCCATCTCTTCACTTTCAGTCTGTGCAGTGCTTACCAGTGAAGTGATTCTCTTGTACAAAGAATGTACTACATGTACTTCTTGTATATGTAGGCAGCATATAATCGGGTTTCATTTTTTTCAGGGGGCGCTTGTTTTTTTTTACCCATCCAGCCACTTTACATCTTTTGATTGGATAATTTAATCCACTTACATTTAAGGTTATTGTTGATAGGTAAGGACTTGCTTCTGCCATTTTGCTAATTGTTTTCTGGGATTTTTAAAAATAGATCTTTTGGTCTTTTCTTCCTCTCTGATTGTTTATCATTGTTTAGCTTTGTGGTCTGGTATTTTTTTGTGTTGCTAAACTTTTATTCCTTTCTCTTTCTCATCATTGTATATGTTGCAATTTCTTTCTTTGTAGTTATTTACAAGCTGACATAAAGAGACCTGTAGTTATAATAGACCTATGTAATCTAATAATAACTTAATTTTGGTTAAATGAAAATATTTTAGACTTTTATCCTGCCATCATAATTTATATTTGCTATTCTAAATTTAGATCCTTATATATAGTGTGTTCCTTAGCAATTGATTGTAGTTCTAATTATTTTTGACCATTCTGACTCGTAACCTCTATGGTAGAGGTTTGAAAATTTTACACAGCACGATTATGGTACTGAAGTATCCTGTTTGATTATAAGTTTAGCTCTACTAGTGGGTTTTTTACTTTCACGTGTTTTCATTACAGGAATTATCATCCTGGGAATTAGTAGGATGATAAGTATTCTTATAACCTAAAAATATTCTGATAGTCTAATATTCTTATAGTCTTTTCTTATATGTGATTTGGCACTTTTGCTGCTTTAAGAATTCTCTCCTTGTCTTTGACTTTGGACTGTTTGATTATAATGTGCCTACATCAGGACCTTTGTGAGTTGTGTGTATTCATGGATCTTTGAGCATCCTTGATCTGGATGCTCATATCTTACCCAACAATTGTCTCTTCAGCAAGACCTTTATCAAATATATGATTAACAAATATTTTCTCCCATTTTTTAGATTTTGTTACAAAAAAATCCTGCAGACCAAACAGACCCTCAGTCCACTTTGGGTAGCTGCCTGAAGCAGATTTTGTGTAGTAGGCAAAGAGGTGTTTGTTTGTTTGTTTGTTTGTGTTTTCTGTAGATGAATCCTAGGGTGTCTGTTGGGTGTGGCACATTGACTTTGGCTTTGGTGAATGTAGCAGTGTAGTCTCCATGCAGTTTCTTCACCTATAATACACAACAGCAATGTCTGTGAATGCCTCATTGGCCTAGAATACAGGAGTTAATTGTGTCAGTGGCATAGTCTTACTGGGTGTAAGGTGCCAGTTTGGTTCTCAAGCTGGAGGTATACATGCAGAGCAGTTCAGATGTCTCTAGAGTGGGCTTGGTACAGACCACTGGGCTAATTCTCCAGCTGGGGATGCACATGCATGGCAGTTCATCTGGCTGAGGGGCAGGCTTGCCAGAGATAGAGTTACTGGGCTGATTTTCAGGAGGGGGATGCTTGCTCATGGTGGTTCAGTCAGCCCAGGGTTGGCCTCAACACTGTGAAGAACAACCTGTTCCTGTGGGCATAGAATTGTCTGGGCTCAGGCACCAGTCACAGACATTTATCTGAGCTTAGGCTCCAAGAAGTCAGTGTCATGGCACTGCAGCCACTTGTGTGAGCATAATGAAATAATGGTGAGCACTCAGGGATGAAGAGACACAATGGCAACTGGCCCCCAGAGCAGGGAGCAATCTCACAGTGACTCTGGTTTCAAGATGATACCATGATGTAGCTGCTTTGTTCCCCAAAGGGTAGTGGGGTGCATAATGTGGGCTTTACTCTGGAGCAGTGCATCCATGTCAACTTCAGGCAGCTCCCCAAAGTGGAGTGAGGGCCTGTGAGTTCTGCAAGACTTTTTTGTAACAAAATCTAAAAATGAGAGAAAATATCTGTTAATCATATGTTTAATAAAGGTCTTGCTGCATGTTTTTGTCCCCTCAAATTCCATATGTTAAAGTCTGAATTTCCGATCCCAATAGTATTTGGAAGTAGGACCTTTGGGAGGTAATTAGGTTTAGATAAAGTCAGGAGGGTGAATCTCTGTGGGTGGGATCAGCACCTTTATAAGAAAAGAAATAAATCAGAGCCCTCTTTCTCTTTATCATGTAAGGGTAGAGCAAGAAAGTGACTGTCTGTAATCAAAGGGGACCCTCACCGGATACCAAATATGCCAGCACTTTGATCTTGGACCTTCCAATACTGGAAGTGAGAAAAATATTTCTCGTTTAAGCTGACCAGTGTATGGTATTTTGTTATAGCAGCCCAACTGGCTAAGGTAGTTCTAGTATCCAGAGTACATAAAGAACTCTTACAACCCAACATAAAAAGGACAAATAATAATTGACAAGGACTTGAATATACATGTTTCCAAATGCAAATAGCCCAAATGTACATAAAAACATGACAAATATCATTAGTGTATTTTCCTTCCTTCCTTCTTTTTCTCTTTTCTTCATTCCTCCCTGTCTTCTTTCCTTCCATTTATCTTCTTTTTGTTCTTTTTTCCCTCCCTTTCTTCTTTCTTTCCTGTCTTTCTTCCCTCCTTTCTTCCTTCTCTTCTTTCCTCCTTCTTCTCCTCTTCCTTCCTTCCTTTGTCCCTGTTCCTTTTTTCCTTCCTTCTGTCCTTTCTTCCTTCCTTTTCCTTTTTTCCTTCCTTCTTTCCTTTCTTCCTTCCTTTTCCTTTTTTCCTTCCTTCTTTCCTTCCTTCCTGCCTGCTCTCCACCTCTTTCCTTCTTTCTTTCCTTAATATTTTCTTTGTTTTTGGTGGGAATTGAGTTTTTTTTTTTTTTTTTTTTTTTTTCCTACATTTAAGTTCTGGGATACATGTGCAGAACGTGTAGGTTTGTTACATCGATATGCATGTGCCATGGCGGTTTGCGTCACC
>NW_016804647.1:487841-504229 GCF_001698545.2 Rhinopithecus bieti
TTTTTTTTTTTTTTTTTTTTTTTTTTTTAAGAACAACTGCTCTTTCATAAGTCAGGCCTTATGAAAGTGTAATCTCCAGGACTAAAAAATTTAAATTCTCCAGAATTTAAATTTATGAAGCAAAATCTAAGGATTACCAGGAAAGAAAGTAGAACTGCAACTGGGATGCATGTAGAGAAAGATGAGGGTGAATTGTTGATCAAAGTCAGCAAATAAAACTGAAAGTTTAAAGCACAGTCACTTTCTGAGACTTTAATGAAATGACAAGGATGTAATGCTTGAGTTCATTGAATTGAATTAAAAATCCAATAGTCGAGTTTTATAATGCAGGCACATCATGCATATAATGTTTCTACATTTGTTTAACATCTCCCCAGTGTCTGTGACATGAGATCAGACTTTTGTGAGCCGGGTGCAAAACCTGGTAAAAGTCTTACAATTCACTAAACATGGAAAAGAGTCATTAAAAAAGTGTAATTACCTTACATTGTCAACAATATTATCTTTCCTTATACATTGTTGTTCAAGAAGAGGGAAAGAGGACTAAGGAAGTTCCATGAGCAGCTGCGAAAAGGAAGCAATTTAGTCATAATGCATTTTGTTGTTATCAACTGATGTCATCCAAAAGAAATAAACCAAAACTATAATTTTTGAAATTACATTTATCCGAACAGATTCTTAAAGAAAAATAATTCAGTATTTCTCCAAAGTCTGTCAACTATGTTACCAACTCGTTCATTTTTTGTTTCAAAACTAAATTAGATAAGCTTTGTAATAAAAAGGTTTTTGTTTGTTTTGAAACGGAGTTTTGTTCTGTCACCCAGGCTAGAGTGCAGTGATGCAATCTTGGCTCCTGCAACCTCCGCCTCCCGATTCAAGCAATTTTCCTGCCTCAGCCTCCCAAGTAGCTGGATTACAGGCACCCGCCACCACGTCCAGCTAATTTTTGTGTTTTTAGTAGAGATGGGATTTCATCATGTTGTCCAGGCTGGTCTCGAACTCCTGACCTCAGGTGATCTGCCTGCCTTGGCCTCCCAAAGTGCGCGGATTACAGGCGTGAGCCACTACGCCTGGCCTTAATGAAAAGCTTTAAATTTATGTTTCTGCATTTATCAGTTTCATAAATGGAATGGCAGTTGTTGACTACCCTTCATAAAAGATGAGGAAATTAGCACATTTACAATTCTTCCCACTTGTTCTACCCCCACACCTCCTGGTTTTATGGGCGTCACATGAGATTTTTTGCCCAAAGCATTAATTGTTAAACTATTTTTATGTCATATGACTATTATTTTAAGAACTGTAACATTTACACTGTGTATTATATGACAGTTGTATAAACTTGATTTCATTTTTAAATGAAAAAATGTTGTCTGTAAATTCTTTCATATGCAAATTTCTAAGTTTTCTTTGAACAGAATTTATTTTTTAATCACAGCTTGAAGTGCATATTTGTTAGTTTAGTTTTCTTCATGACAACTCAGTTTTAATAAAGAAATTACTTTTTTTTTCATAGCTGAGGTGTCTTTGCCTTGAATTCACATGTCTGCAACAGCTTACTTATATATTGATATCTAAATTCAACACAGATTTCTTTTCAAAGTCAAAAACTATATTCTAGCTCATTCTGGAATATGAATATGATGTTGTTGATTAGAAGTCTGAGAGTATCCTAACTGTTTTTACTTTAATATTTTGGTTGATTATTACATGTTTGTAGGATTTTTTTTAACTGTGCTTAAAATTAAATACTCAACAACATAGCCTCATGCCTGTTGCCTCCATCTATCTTGGGGACATACTAGAGTATGTTTATCTACAAATCCCTTTAGCCTAGAAATTTGTTCCTCTAATTTCATTTTATAAAATTACCCTTTTTGTAATTATGTTCTCTACTTGAGAAGCTCAAAATTTATAAATTGTTTTTCTTCTTTGGAACACTTCACTGCTTTCAATGCCATATACTTTTTTTAGTCTACATTTTTAAATTTTATCTATTGATTCATTGCATTAATATTTTAATTATTTTCTTTAGAGAGTAAAATAGTTTATGCTTAAAATTATGTTATTTTCTAGAGCTGATTTTTTTTTCTAATTATATTCGTCTCTAAAATTCACTTAATATTTTTTCATTTTCTTTTAAAAGGATTTTCACAGGTCCTGTGGTTTATTGGTTTACGTTATTTGTTTATCTTTGAGTAGAAACATTTCTATTCAAGTCTCCTTTTTTTGCCTCTGAAAAGATTCTTCTTGGTTCTTTGTTTACCATTGCATCATGTCAATAATTTCTTTGGAAACATGACTGTAGTACAAGGCCATGCATTTCTAAATTGTATATGGCGGTACTGTCAGGTACAACAAATAAAGCCCAACATTTCAACAGATCAACACAGAAGCAGTTTGTTTCCTGCTAACATGACAATCCAGTGTGGGCATTCCTGGTCTGAGGTCATTAAGGGACCTAGACCCCTTCCATCTTATAGCCATCCTGTTCCTGAAGGCTGTATAGTTTATTCATCCAGTATGCAGAGAAATAAAAGAGGAAGTAGAGATTCAGCTGCTGCCAAAAATGCCCTGTCCTAGAGTGACACTCATTAAATTCCTTAACACTTTATTGACAAAATTAGTCCCATAATGACACCTAGAAATGAGGGTGGGGTGGGGGAGCTGGTAAGTGTGATGTCTTGCCTGGGCAATTTCTTTATATGCACTTATCTATGTAATAGGAGGGAGAGAGAGCACATGTTGATGGACAGCTACCATTTTGTCATATTCTGTCCGTCTGACAGAATTATCAGTGAAGATCCTTCTCACATATAATACCTATTTAACCCTCTCTAAGGAAGACAACTAAAAACCCCATCTAGTCACAACATCCAGCTCAGGGTGTAGGCTGTCTGGGTGATGTGCAGTCTCCCACTTTAGTTCTGGGTGTGGTTGTTTGTGGTCTTGACAAGTCACTCCCCCACCATAGTGGTAGAAAGAAAACAAAGTAAGTGCAATGAAAGCTCCCATTCAGAAAAGGGAAGCATAGGAAACATAAGCATCAAGTATCCAGCATAACACCTGCTGGACAGGTGACATGAAAAGCCTTTGTCCTGGCAATGCTGAGCGATGGAGGATCCTTGTTTAGATGCTGGCTCTGCTTCCTGGGAACAACTATCTTGTTCAGGGCCCTCCATGTGGCCTCTGTCCTGCCTTCGTGGATATGCTGCCTTGTTTCTTCCCCAACCATCTCTGTGGTGGCCCCTAGGAAATATGCATTTATTGGACAATACAGTGCTCCCTGCTTATGCCAACTAGTAAGAAATTGTTTCTTAGTTGACTCCTGCCCTTCTATTTCCTGTCTGTGATACTGACTCTGGAACTACAGAAACCAAATTTCCGTTTTGCCAACTGAGCCCTTACTATTCCCTGCCAATAGTGACACTGAAGATAAGTTGTTAGGAAAAAGGAGAGAGAAGAGACTTCCTCTTTTCTGTCTGCATGCCACATTAATGATTCTTCACCACAACTACAGTAGTTCCTTCCTATATGACGCTGAATCTAGCTTGGGCTTTGTCTAATACTTGCAGAATTAGCTGAGTTGCACATCCCTCAGAGGCGCAAGCACCAGCTGAGTAGCTCCTCAGGGTCACAGGTCTGAGTTTTATTGCTCAATAAATCCCCTTCACAAAACTCCTGAGATTTAAAACATTCAAACTCTTTCCTTTGTTTCTCTATCTCTAGTGATAGTAGCTGCTCCCTGAAGTGCCTGTCTCTGAGATATCTTGGTCCTAATCTCTTTTAAATCCTTTAAGTTAGCCAGTTAACAACTTTATTAAGTTGTTAACTTGATTAGTCATTCTTTACATTTTCTCTAGTGAAATAACTCCTGTGATTTTCATTTCTTGCCTGGGCCCTACCTAATACAGACAATTTGTGCCAGAAGAGGTAGTAGGAAAAACAACCTCTACAATAGAGTTTGGAAATATAGATTGGGTTCCATTCCTGTATTTGCACATAACGTTGACTTTAATAAACGGTTATGGGATTCTGCTAATCCATGGAATATCACAGCACTATGATTAACGAAACTTTCGTCTGTGGTTCAATGCAATCAAGTCTAACTAGAGAAGGTCACTTGGGGTAATCAAGAGGCTGCTACTGTTGACTCATGGCAGTTGTGATGAATGCAACCCTGGTGTGGGGTCAGTTCTCATAATTACCCTGGAGCATCTTCAGAGAGGAAATAACAAGCTCAGGTCACTAACCTGCTGGCTGAAGTCACAGAGAACCAGAGTTTTTTTAAGAAAACCCTACACATGACCTTATTTCTTGTGGCCACAGACATAATTTTGCTGAAAATCAAAACCAAAATTGAATTGTGTGGGTGATAGAATCATGATGTATCCTGAATTCACAAACCTCACCAACATTTCATGTAGAAGTTAGAGCATTCCTAAAACTTGGAATGGGATCATCTGGTTGGATTCACGTGAAGCAAAGAATCCTGGAATCTTAAGGCCTTCAGTTTTCCTTGCGTATAGAAAGAGCATTCCCCTTTCAAGGTTAAAAAGAGTAACCCTCCAGTTCTTGACCATTCTGTAGTAAATGTATATAGGCCAGTTCCTTTATATACAGATACCAGTTTTCTCCAAGATACCACCCTAACAACGCTTTATTGCCACTGGACCAACAACAAGGGTCAGATGTAAGCATATTGCAGGGGTCAAGTACAAACTTTGATCTAGTAGGAGGCAATATATACACCTAAAGTATTGCAAGCCATTATTCACGTAAATGAGAATAAAGCCAAGGAATATGTATGCAGTGCATTCAAAGGGTATTAGACAGGGGAAGCAGACCTCAACAGGTTATGGCCAGTTGATAGTATAATAATACTGGCAGCTAGTAATTATGTCTATTTTATTGACGTGAATGCACTTACTAAAGACTCTGGAAATGGCCCAGACATTTTAGTTGGTTAGTTGACTGAAACTTGTACTTAAAAATGACTGATAGTTAATGCAGTTACATTGTCAGAACTTCCTTTGCAAAACATACAAAGAGAAAACAAACAGCTATTGGAGACAGAAACCTTGAAAGGTATTGTTCACATACATCCTCTACTTCATTCCCCAAGACAGTCCAGAGACTACTCCATTCACTAAGGCATTGAAAAATCCTTTAGTGAAGGGACCATCAATGTGCTTGGAAAGCTCTCTAGTGTTGTTTTGTCTTGGCCAAGGTTTACTATGTCAAAGGGCACTAGTAAACTTACCAATTTCAGTGGAAATGACAAGATCTCAGAGTAGCAGGGCCCAAATGACAGTGTTTAGCTGTTAAAGACATGGCCAATGCATTTATCTTAATGGTTAGCAGAGATTAAGTAGTTGTCAGAATGTTTTGAAAAGCAGGGTGACTGGCAGTAGCTACTTTTATGACAACAATCCTGGGAATTAGATAGATGAGTATTTCCTGATATAACAGGAGAATTCCAGTCTGGTGCCCAGAAATGTGGATTGAGTCACACAACAGAGAATCATACATTCTCACCCTATTTTCGAACCTATGACACTTTTCAGATCAGAGCCTCTTGATTATAGAGAGGCCAATTCCCTTCTCTTTTTATCTGTGTCATTGTAAATCATCCTCCAATCCTTTTTCTAAGGAGCCCGTGGCCAATTACTTGAGTGACCATGCCTAAGGAAAAAGAACTATGTAGATCTTCTGGAGATTGCTGGATAGTGGTTCTATGTCACTACTCCCTGGGTACTGGAACCTGACTATTGTGATCCACAAATTACAATGGAGCTTATGATAGAATTTTAACCCAAGTTTAAATAGAGCAAGTGTAGTAGGTCTGCAGATTCCTTCTGTGGTTCTTTCCCCAGTTTCTGAATGCATACCTAGAGTACTCATATTAAAAAAAAAAAAAAAAAAGGCATAATGCCCACATTAAATCACAGGATTTTTACACTGGGAACATGTTCTCTCCAACAATCTATTTCTCTCAGGAGCAATGTAGGCATTTGATCTAGTTGCAACCAATCTATTCAAAGTCTGAGGAACCAAACTGAAAATTATGACTTAGACCTAAGCTAAGGTCTTAACCTATTTTTTTTTCTCCCCTACCTCATAGGCCTTAACTAATAGATCACATAGGTTATGTAAAAGAAATAGGCCATAATGAGAAGGCAATACTCTTAATCTGACTTGCTGTTTAAGTTATAGCAGGCAAATATTTTATTAAATATTTTACCCTTTTATTAAAACAGGCTTCCAAATTTAGCATCTGTGATACTTTTCTCCTTGCTGGAGGAGAGGGTATGAGGAGCAATAATTTTGACTGGGGCATGGACCCCTACTACCTGGGTATCCTGGCTATGCTTTCAATGCCTGAGTCAAGAGCTGGTAAAAGTGTGGTATCCAAAAGATGGAGAGTGCTGTGGCCTATAGAAACCTAGAACTGGGGGCTATTCAATGGAGAAAGTACACCCTATAGCAGCCGAGTTTGTGAGTTACTCTAGAGCAATGAAGTGAAAGCCCTTCTCTCCTTCAGTGTTTCTCTTGTACTTTCTACTCAGAGGATTGACATTGCACCACTGGTAGGAAAAATATTTTTAGGACCTAGCTTTATCATGACAAAAAAAAGCCAAAAAGAGTGAATTCATAGTTGAGAGACAATGAATTGATAACTGGCATAGCCGGTAGTAAGACATCGCTTCTGTTCATACAACACAGGCCAAAAAACTAGTCACATGGCAACATTTAGACAGGAAGGGACCAGGAAAGTATAGTTCCTGGGTGGGCAGCCATTTCTCAGTAAATGCTGTTCATGAAATCCAAAGTTGGGATTTTGATGGCAGCAACCACCTCTACAATTCACACTGTCCATCTACTCATCAGTTTTTGTGGGAGTTGAGAAGAATCTGAAATTTAGAAAACGTTATCTACAGTCATTCTTTTTTTTTTTAAAAAATTATTTTTTATTTTACTTTAAGTTCTGGAATACATGTGCAGAATGTGCAAGTTTGTTACATAGGTATACATGTGCCATGGTGGTTTGCTGCATCCATCAACCCGTCATCTAGGTTTTAAGCCCCACATGTATTAGGTATTTATCCTAATGCCCGCCATCCCCTTGCTCCCCACCCCTTGACAGGCCCCTGTGTTTGTTGTTCCCCTCCCTGTGTCCATGTGTTCTCATTGTTCAACTCCCCCACTTTTGAGTGAGAACATATGGTGTTTGACTTTCTGTTCTTGTGTTAGTTTACTGAGAATGATGGCTTCCAACTTCATCCATGTACCTGGAAAAGACATAGTCTCATTCTTTTTTATGGCTGCATATTATTCCATGGTGTATATGTGTCACATTTTCTTTATCCGGTCTATTATTGATGGGCACTTGGGTTGATTCCGACTCTTTGCTATTATAGATAGTGCTGCAATAAACATATGTGTGCATGTGTCTATATAGTAAAATGATTTATAATCCTTTGGGTGTATACCCAGTAATGAAATTTCTGGGTCAAATGGTATTTCTAGTTCTAGATCCATGAGGAATCACCACACTGTTTTCCACCATGGTTGAACTAGTATTTGTTAAATTACCTGTGGGTCAGCTTTGCAAATATAATGAGTATCCAAAACCCACTGGTATTGATTTCCTATTTTTGTCTGGCACGGTCACATTAATGAGAAGTTGAGTTAGGGAAAAATAAGATAATCCCTGGCTTTTCTGTTTTGAGGATAGCATATGCTGTCTGCATGTAGTAAACTTTGCTTCTCTTACATTAAGATTGTAAAAATAGTACCCACTACATTATTTTCTGGCTCTGTAAGTGCTCCCCATTGACAATAGATTTCTGTTATACATTATCCCTACTCCAGCTCTTGTACTTCAAAATGTGGGATATTAGTTATTTTTCTGAAATCCCTGTTTTTCTTCTTGTATAATATGCTGCTTCTTAAGAAGAGGAATTGTTTCCCTGATAAGATTTTCGGTTCTATTTATTCCTTATGTTTAATCACTTATTCAGATTCTTAGGCGTGTATTGTTTTAAATTAAGTTTTATCATTGCCACAGATTACTTACTTTCAATTAAATTAATTCAATAAAATTATTATGGAAGATACATGTATTAATTGTTAAATTTATATAAAGAAGAAAAGTAATACTCAATGATCTCATAATTCAGAAGTATCTACCATTAATGTTGATAGGCATGTCTTTATAGTTCTTTTTCCTGTTTAAATTTAACAAGTTTTAATTTATACTAAAAATTAAATGTATTCATTTAAAGTGGCTGTGAACACAGTTTGCAATAGTTCCATAGCATTTACTAGTGTTAGTAAAACGTGTTTGAAGTAGCTACTCTGCTACTTTTGGGATTTGTGTTGGATCTGATTTTTTCCCTATTGTGTCTAATATTGTGACAGACACGTCTACAAGCAAAGCAGAAAACAATGTTCTTCCCAAATTTAAATTATCTAAAAATAAATTTATGAAAGTCAAAAATCAAAATTTTAAATTATGAAATGTTAGGCCTTNGTGAACACAGTTTGCAATAGTTCCATAGCATTTACTAGTGTTAGTAAAACGTGTTTGAAGTAGCTACTCTGCTACTTTTGGGATTTGTGTTGGATCTGATTTTTTCCCTATTGTGTCTAATATTGTGACAGACACGTCTACAAGCAAAGCAGAAAACAATGTTCTTCCCAAATTTAAATTATCTAAAAATAAATTTATGAAAGTCAAAAATCAAAATTTTAAATTATGAAATGTTAGGCCTTGTTATATATTTAAAATTGTTTTCTAAAATAGCTTTTCATCTTAGCGATAATTAGATGGATATGTTTTTAAATAAACTGACACCAGCACAAAATCATACTTTTAATGTCCACCTGCTTGAAATGATGTTGTCAATTGTTTTATATCTTTGTGTCTACTATTATTCAAAACCACTTATTTTGGAACTTTTCATCATGTGACATTGCAGTGGTCTGTCTCTGAAAGTCTCCATCTGCTCCATGAATATAGAAATAACCTCCTATCTGTTCTCCGTATTCTAGCTGCTATTTTCATTTTCTCCCTGAGAAGTGTACCAGGAAGATTAAGCTAATACTTCTGACCTTAAGTGTTGCTTGTTTTGTTTCCTCAAATATAAGCCATTTTTTTGACATTTGAGATATTTATAACGCCAACACTTTTACATAAAATCGATATAAAATTTTAAAAAATTAGCTGAGTCTTGAAAAACTGCAGGATGTGCAATAATAAGATTAAATTTAAGTTAAATTTAATCTTAAATTTATTAAATGTTGAGTATCTATTTGCCAAGCATTTGGCAGAAATTATCACATTTAAGTTTTAAAAGAGTTTTGAAATAGTATCAGGGTAGAGTATATGCTGCTTTGATTGAGATCCCCAAATGTAATGGCCCCAGTAGAGCATAGCAGTGATCAGCCTTATTTCATTGCCTCCACAATTGGCTCACATTTCTGTCATTTTCTCACCAGCATCAACTCTTGCAATTCTGTGACTTTTAGCCAGGAAAAGATACTACTTTTTTCACAGAATATTCTCTACTGCATAATACCCTCCCTACAAAAAACAAGAACAAATGTCTTATAGCTCTGTCAGTTTTTTGTTGGTTTATCTTGGTCTTAGTCATGCAGCTTCTGGAATGATGACCTCACTCACATATCCAAAAGTTGTTGTTGGCTAGTTGCTGATGAACCTCAGTTTCTCCTCTATGCGGCCATTCATAATTCATTACATTAGACACGAACGTCTTAGGACAGCATTCCAAGACATTAAGGACAGAATATGCAAAGCCACTCAAAGTCTAGTCTCAAAACTTCCACAATATCACTTTTGTTAAGTAGTGTTGGTCAAAAGAAGTCACAAAGCCCGCCCACATCTAAGGAGTAGGAAACAGATTCCACCTTTGGATTGGAGGAGTAATGAAGTCAGAATCCAAAGGTTGTGCATAGGATATTGGGAAGAATTTATGACCAAATATTGAAATCTACTTTGAACCCTCTCTCAGTAGAATTCTTCACATATCTTCATCCTTAAAAATGTACTCATTCTGGCCCAGCACAGTGGCTCATGACTAATCTCAGCACTTTGAGAGGCCAAGGGAGGAGGATTTGTTGAGCCTAGGAGTTTGCGACCAGCCTGGGCATCATAGGAAAACCTCATCTCTACAATAAGAATAACTGGATGTGGCCGTGCGCACCTGTAGTCCCGACTACTTAAGAGGCTGAGGTGGGATAATTTCTTGAGCCTGGGAGCTTGAGACTACAGTGAGCCATGAGCCATGATCATACCACTGCACTTCAGCCTGGGTGACAAAGCGAGATCCTGTTTCAAAAAAATAAAAAAAACCCACTCATTCACTCTTAGGACCACGAAAGTTTTATCTAATTATGGCGTCATGCTCAAAATTAGGATGCCATGATCTGATTCTGACCTACATGTAGGTAGACTTCTTGAGTACAACTCCTCTTAATCCAGAGATCTACAAATTAGAAAAACAAGTTATCTATATTATCCCTTCACCCAATACACAATGATGGGACAAGGATAGCATAATCATCAGACACATTAAAAAACAGGAAGAATGGGATCACATAGCAATCACTAATTTGTAGCAATTTTGTAATTCAGCCAGGCATACATTGCCAGTTTCCCCAACTTTGACAGCAGAGTGTGGTCCTTGATAAACATCTATTTTTTTCGTTGTGAGTCCTTTTTTAGTACATTGTAAATGGCTGTGGCTCTGATTTCTTGAAGCTTGGCTCTAGGAATATGATTGAGATTTTCTTCATTCCTTGATAGACATAGCTATAATTGTTTTGGAAACCATCTCTCTACTTTGTTCATGTGTGATGTTGCTGTGGCATGACATTCTATTATTATAAAACCCTCATTTATTTATTTTTTCTTTTTTGAAGCTGTGATGTTCTAATGGACATTTTTTACACATTCAGAATCTTAAAAAAATGTTTTCCGCTACTTTTAATTTATTTTTTGTCTCAGGGCCATTTCTCACTTTGGGAATATTTTCTAGATGAGTGGAGATGAGAAATAGCTATATTTCCAACTTGGTACATTCTAGAACTTCGTGTTTTTTTAATATATCAAAAATATATTAGATTTAGAAAATTGACAGTTTTAATAAGTTTATTTATGTTTCATGTGTCATTTATGCAGCTAAAAAAAAAACAAACAAAAAAGAAAACAACTTGCCACTTTCAGTAGGTCATCTGGAAACCTCATTAGCTAGTTTTACACATCAATTAAATTTATATTCTAGCTTCTAAGCTACCACAAAAAACTATTTGCCAATTGTTCTGCCACTATTTTTCACTGGTTGCCCTTTTTCAAGTCTCTAATAACAGTTTTATTATCATTCTTTCAACATTTACCCACCTCCTGGTCCCAAAGCCAGTGCCACATTTTAGATTTTTGTTAGGTCAACACTTCATTTACTGACACCAATTACTGTAACAATACATAGAAACCACTTCAAAACTCTGTAGCTTAAAACCACAACTGCCAATTGTATCTTCACAATTTTGCATTTAGTCTTAACTGCGTATTTTACCTCTACACTATTTGGCTCACTCATGCATTTCTAGTGCTTGTCTGGAACATGCAAGATGGCCTCATTCACAAATTTACTGTCTCAGCTGGTATGATTGGCGTGGCTGGGATCTGGCTGGACCTTTCTCTATTTTTAATTCTTTTATTTTCTAGGGCTTGTCTCTTCATGTGGCCTGTCATCCTTCAGGGGGATAGCCTGAACCTTTTAAAATGAAATCTCAGGGCAGCTACAGAACCAAAGCATAAAGTACAATGCCTCATAAGACCAAGCATTACAACTTTCACAATGAAACACTTAGATTCTACTCATCTAAGAAAGTTTTTACATCAGCCAAGGTTCAATGTAGAAGGGAACACAGAGGGAATGAATTTAGCAAGGTGTGATTTACTGATGTCAGTTTTGTAACAACTCATTGCATCACCATAAAACATGGAATATTTAAAAGATTTTTAGGAGGCTGCGCTTATAATCCCGGCTACTCAGGAGGCTGAGACAGGAGAATCGCTTGAACCTGGGACGTGGAGGTTGCTGTGAGCCAAGATCGCACCACTGCACTCCACCCTGGGCAACAAGAGCGAAATTCTGTCTCAATAATAATAATAACAATAAATTAAAAAATAAAAATAAAAAGATTTTTTAGGAAGCATATACAGTTTTAAATATCCTTCCAGGGATTATATAAATATAGTGCTATTTCCATTACAGCCAATTTCCACATCCTCTGGTTGAGAATACTAATCAAACAATCACTTATAGAGTGTTTGTGGAGAAAAATAATACAGTAATTAAGGTCACAGGCTTTAGAGAGAGAAGACCTGGATTCAAATTTGGGGTTGGCTATTTCTTTGCTGTATGATTTGGGATATTACTCTTTGAGTTTCAGATTCTTATTTGTACAATAGCATGAGAAAGCTAATGATAGAAACCAACCTCATAGATTAAATGAAAAATACAGGATAGTTTCTGGCATATAATAACCTTCATTAGCTGTACATGTATACTACTATACATAAAACCAAAGGTAGATAAGAAAGAGCAAAAACATAGGCAGTTGAATGTTTAAGTATTTTGAAAAATGCATTTTCAAGATTCTACAGATGCTCAGAAATGGGATGTGCAAACATGATTGAGAAGATGACTCTAAATAAGTAGGAACAGATGAAAAGAGAAGCAGGACTGTGGACTGTAGGAAGAAAACCAAACCTGTGGAAAGGAACCACAGTGGAAACTGAGTTGAGAAGTTCATGGTCCAGCAGCAGCAGAGTGTAAGTGATGAAGGCAAGGGAACAAAGTCTGTTGTGTTCTAGGGAAGTTCTGGACCTCCCAACTGGAATTTGTGAGAAGTTAGAGACATATTTTATGTAGAGAAATTCTGTGCATAGATTTGTGTTTTAGAGAAACACTCTGTCAGCAAAGTTACAGGAGTTTAAGCACCTTTAGAGAGAAAGCCTCTACATCCTGTTAACTGGTTGGACAGTTCTGGTTGCAAGTGAGAGGAAAGAGTTGACGTTTTAATGTATAAGAAAAGATTTTTATATAGATACTATTCCTTAGTAACATAGCTGCTGCATAAAATAAGGTATATGTGTACACTCATGAATATGAAAGAGTTGTCCAAAATGTATTACAGGCCCACAACGATTTATACAAAATTCTGAAATCCATAAAGCTCAGAAAACTAAAAGTTTTCTTTTTTATTTTATTTTTTTATTGGCAATAGAAGCAGCTCACCCTACCTAAACTCATTTATGCTGAAAATTGACTGCAAATGATGTGAATATTTATCATCTTAAGTTTTTCCACTTAGGTAACATTTGTATTTTTTGTGTTTTATTTTTTGTATAGGAATGTATACTATAATATATATTATGTATACACTGTATTACCACTCTTAATTCAAATATATATATGAAATATTTCAGGTCCCAAGACTTTTGTATAAAAAATTGCATCTCTATGTTATTTAATTATATAATTTAAAAACATTATAATCCAAGTCAGAGCAAGGAATGTAGTCAAAATATCTAATTAAATTCATTTCAAGCAGAGAAAAACTATTGTTTATTATTATTATTTATGTACACGTTACATCTAGCAACAGATCATTGTTAACTTTCAATTAGGTTGACAACGCCGAATTCTGCCTCACCTTGTTATAATCAATTATGACTCTGATAAAGCAGTTTGAATAAACAAGTCTGTTATGACTGTCATATCTTGCTATAAAGGAAGTTAAAAACAGAGAGTTGGAGTAGACCACTGCATATGGTCAGGAGATTGTAAAACCAAGTGCTAGCTGGAAATGAGACCAGCCTACAAGGCTGTGCTTGAGCCATCTGCTTTCAATCTGGTGCTCCACAGCTAGAAAGGTTGTTAATCTATAAATTTAAAAGATACGTATGTATTTTTATATCAATTTAAATAGTTTAAAATGGCATTAATATAGGAAAGAATCTGGAATGATTGTTTGCAGACTCTGACTCCTCTCAAGTACTCAGGGGAATGTACTTAAATTGCCTTCGATCTGTTTTATATTTTTCATAGCACCTAGTACAGTGTTATTTACTTAGATAGTTGGCATCAGCAAACCCTTATTGGATGTATTAAAGCTCAGAGGCCCTCTTCTATACTTCCTGGGGTCTTTAAAGTTGCACATAGACTATTAATAATATATAATGTTCCCTTTATTAATCTCTTAGCCATGACCGCGTTAGCAAACCACTATCTCATTTTTCTAAGGTCACTTGAACGAGAAGGTGTGTATGGTTCCCTTTCTGGCTGATGTATTATGACTTCTGCAATTTCCCTACCACCATACCATATGTATGTGATTTTATTCAATTACGAAATGAATAAAATGAATGAGTTTTATATATCTAGAATGAGTTGTATGTATCTTTCACAGACAGGCAAAAATATGAGACAGTAGTTGGATGTTATATTTTCAGATACTGCTGAAATCTGAGAATGTCCTCTGTAACTTTCTCATATGAATGACAACTTGGCTAGGTAGAATATTTTTGAAACATATTATTTTCCTCTCAAAATTCACAATTGACTTAATTGCTTTCCTGACAGTGATGCTATAGAAAAGTCTCATGTCACTGTTATTATTATTATTTTTTTTCGTAAGGTGCTGCCTTTTTCTATGTCTGGTGCTAAAAGAAATAATTACTTAACTTTGAAGGTCATGGTTTTCACAAGAATATGTGTGTTTTAGCATTTGCTGATTTGTTAGGTAAAACAATATACTCAAGTGATACATTTTTCTCAAAAGTCTTTGTGGTCGAATAATTTGGTAAGTGGAATATACTGTTATCATCCTTGAAGAACCACCAGGCACACTAGCATTTTGAGGCTGAGAAACCCTGTACTTGAGAAATCTGGTGAACTGTTCTTCATCCAAAGCTTTCCAGACTCATTTGAATATTCAAACACGTGTTTCCTGTCACTGCTAACACTCCCAAATTTAAATGCACACATACAAATGTCCACTATATCACTGATTTACTTTTTAAATTATTCTCTTTTTGATGTTTAATGTGTGTTGTTTATAATTATGTTGATGCGTTTTGGTTTTATAGCATTCTTTCTTTATATTATCTAGCTTCTTTGTTGTAAATTTCCACTTGCCTCTCAATTAACTTTTTACCTCACACTGTTACCTCACACTGTTACCCTATCTTATTTCATTTTGTAGAATCTATGCTCCATAAATTTGACTGAGATAATCGCAGATGCTGTTTAAAGTTTACTTCTCTTCCCTACAGTGATTCTGTTAAAAAATATGTACTTCTGCCTTTCTTATGTTTTGTTTCTATAACATAATAGAAGCTTTCCTTGGGAATAGTATTATTCTTTTGCCTTCCTGTCCTTATCTTTTTAAAAGGAGACAACTATAAGATTTAGTGTTTATTCTCAAACAAAGTCAAAATAATTGTCCTTGACCCTTGACGTTTATGTTTAGATTTTTCTCTTGAATATTGGCTGGAGGGTTGATTCACTCTAGACATAAGCAATGGACCAGGGACATGGGGAATTCAAAAGGGGAAATAACATGATCTCTGCTAGGCACCACATCTCATGAGGCTTACCTGCTTTCTTGCTGTTGTCACTTTCAAGGTCAGGGCATGACATTCACTTTTCTAAATTAAATTTTTCATTTTTATGGATTTACAGGTATAAGTGTAGTTGTGTTTCATGTGTATATGGTACAGTGGTAAGATCTGAGCTTTTAGTGTACCCATCATTCAAATAATGTACATCATTCCTAATAGTTGGTATGTAATCCTTCACCTTCTTACTACCCTCCCACCATTGGTAGTCTGCTGTGTCTATTCCACTCTGTATGTCTGTGTGTACCATTGTTTAGCTCCCACTTTTAAGTGAGAACATGTGGCCTTTGATTTTCAGTTTCTGAGTCATTTTACTGAAGATAATGGCCTTCAGTTCCACTCATATTGCTGCAAAAACATTATTCCATTCATTTTTATGACTGAGTAGTAATCCATGGTGTGTGTGTGTGTGTGTATGTACATCCCCACACAATATATGTGCATGTGTATATATGTATACATAAATATGTATAGACACACGCACACCACATTTTAAATCAATCATCCATTGATACACATAGGTTGATTTCATGATTTTTGTTGCTGTGAATACTGTTGCAATAAACATATGAGTACAGGTGACATTTTTTGATATTTATTTTCTTTTGAGTAGATACCCAGTAATGGAATTGCTGGATCAAAAGGTAGTTTTTTTTTTTTTTTTTTTTTTTTT
>NW_016804647.1:506562-512776 GCF_001698545.2 Rhinopithecus bieti
TTTTTTTTTTTTTTTTTTAGTTCTTTGAGACTTTTCCATACTGTTTTCCATAGAAGTTATAGTAATTAACATTCCCATCAGTGAATAAGCATTTCCTTTTTCCACATCCTCACCGAGATCTGATGGTTTTTGACTTTTAAATGATAGCCATTCTAATCTGTATAAGATGGTATCTCATTATAGTTTTAATTTGCACTTCCGTGATGATTACTCATGTTTAGGATTTTTTCATATTTTTGTTGTCTTCTTGTATGTCTTCTTTTGAAAACTGTTTCTTTATATTCTTTGCACACTTTTCAATAGAGTTATTTGCTTTTCTTCTTGTTGAATTGTTTAAGTTCCTTTAGATTCTGAATCTAACCTTTCTTAGATGAATTGTTTTCACAAATTTTCTCCCATTCTGTTGGTTGTCTGTTTAGTCTGTTCATTATTCCCTTTGCAGTTCAGGCATCTATTAGTTTCCTTAAGTCCCATTTGCGTATTTCTTTTTTATTTATTTATTTTTATTTTTTAACTCTGTTTATTATTTCCTTTGCAGTTCAGGCATCTATTAGTTTTCTTAAGTCCCATTTGCCTATTTTTTTTTTTCTTTACATTTCCTTTTGCAGACTTAGTCATAAATTATTTGCCTAGACCAATGTCCAGTAGAATTTTCCTAGGATTTCCTCTAGGATTTTTATAGACCTATAGATGACCTTGACTTAATTTACCTTAAGTTTTATATATGGTGAGATATAGGGGTCCATTTGCATTGTTTTGCATATGGCTCTCCAATTATCCCAGCATCATTCATTCAATAGGGTGTTTTTTTCCCAGTGTATATTTTTGCTGCCTTTGTCAAAGATCAGTTGGTTGTAGGCATGTGACATTACTTCTGGGTTCTTTATTCTGTTTCATTGATCTGTGTGTCTATTTTTATACCAGTATCATGCTATTTTGGCTACTATTGGCTTGTAATCTATTCTTAACTTAGGTAATGTGATGCCTCTATCTTTGTTCTTTTGCTTAGTCTCACTTTGGCCTATTTGAGCTCTTTTTTTTGTTTATGAATTTTAGAATTGTTTTTTCTACTTCTATGAAGAATGATTATTTGTAGTTTGAAAGGAATTGCAATGAATCTGCAGATTGCTTGGGCAGTACGGTCATTTCAACAACATTAATTCCTCCAATCTGTGATCATAGGATGCCTTTCCATTGGTTTGTGTCTTCTTCAATGTTTTCAGCAGTGTTTTGTAATATTCCTTGCAGAGATCTTTCATCTCCTTGGTTAAAATTATTCTTAGGGTTTTCTTTTGTAGTTACTGTAAATGAGATTGCCTTCTTTATTTCTTTTTTGGCTAGTTTGTTTTGGTATGTAGAAATGCTACAGATTTTGTATGATAATTTTGTATCCTAAAACTTTACTTAATTTATCAGTTCTAAGAGTTTTCTGGTGGAGTCTTTTTGTTTTGCTAGATGTAAATCATATTGTCTGCAAAAAGGGACAATTCGACTTTCTCTTTTACAATTTATATGCCTTTTATTTATTTTCTTGCTTGATTGCTCTGGTTAGGACTTCTGGTACTGCGTTGAATAGGAGTAAAAGTGGGCATCCTTGCCTTGCTCTAGTTTTTGCAGGAAAGACTTTCAACCTTTTCTCATTAAGTATGATGTTAGCTGTGGGATTTGTCATTTATAGCCTTTGTTATTTTAAGGTATGGTCCTTCTATACCTAGTTTGTTGAGAGTTCTTATTACGCGGGGATGTTGAATTTTGTCAAATGCTTTTTCTGAATCTATTGAAATGATCATATGGTTTTTGCCCTTTATTCTATTGTTGTGATTCCTAGCATTTATGAATTTATGTGTGTTAAACTGTCCTTGCACCTTTGAGATAAATCTCACTTAATTATGGTGTATTATCTTTTTGATGTGATCTTGGATTTTGTTTGCTAGTATTTTGTTGAAGGCTTTTGCATCTATATTCATCATATTTAAAACATCGAAGTGGAGAAACTTCTTCAAACTCATTCTACAAGGTTAGCATTACCCTGATATCACAACCAGACAAGGACACAACAACAAAAGAAAACTACAGGCCTGTAGTTTTTTAAATATAGTTTGAGGAGGATTAGTATTTCTTTATAGACTTGGTAGAATTCAGTAGTGAATCCATTCAATTCTGTTTTCTTTGTCATGAATTTTGTTTTAAATTACTGATTAAATGTCACTACTCCTTATTAGTCTGTTCAGGTTTTCTAATTCTTCTTGATTCACTCTTGATAGGTTGTATATTTCCAGGAACTTACCCATTTCCTCTAGGTATTCCAGTTTGTTAGTGTATAGTTGTTCATAACAGTCTCTGATGATCTTTCCTATTTCTGTGGTATTATTTAAAATCTTTTTTCATTTCTATTTTATTTAGATCTTTTCACCTTTTCTTGATTAGTCTAGTTAATGATTTATCAAATTTGTTTATCTTTTCATAGAACAAACTTTTCATTTTGTTTATTCTTTTTTTTTTAGTCTCTGTTTTGTTTAGTTCTGCTCTGATCTTTATTTTTTCTTCTGCTAATTTTGGCTTTGGTTTGTTTTTGATTTTCTAGTTCCTTGAAATGTATAATTAGATTGTTTATTTGAAATCTTTCTTTTTAATGTTGGTGTACATTGCTATCAGTGTCCCTCTGAGCACTGATTTTGTGGGACAGCACATTTCCACTGGGAACATTCTTTCAGTTCCATACTCACCACTCACATTCCTCTGTCGACTGGGTCCAAGTGGCACTTTCTCCAGATAACTCAGCGTCCTCTCTCCATTTCAAACTTCATAGGACTCATGGAATTCAAGATTTTGTTACTTCCTGAAAGACCACTCTGTCTCTTCAGAAGTAAAGTATCAGTCCTGTCTTTCCTCAAAGGTAGGAACATCTCACTATCACTTTTCCCTCCTTTCCAATAGTGAGCAAGAATTTTTATGTTCACATTGTGTTTGTTGTTGCTGCAGAGGTGGAAAGAAGGGGCATCATATACTTCTGTTCAAGCTTTCCTCAAGTCTGAATCTGTATCCGCTTTTCAGCATTCTCATTGAATCTCATACTATTTCCCTACTCGAGCTTATAAATATATAATATGTATTTACATAGTATATGTATATACAATATATAAATTCGTATTTGTTTGCATTTAGTCTATTTTTTATACCAAGGCAGAAAATTACTTTCCTACTAATGTGCTTCAGTGTAATTCAATGGGTTGGTTTATATCCACTCTTACAGCTCATTGTGGTGCTTGTCTCCTCTATTTTTATTATTCTGGTGATTTTTTGTAACAATCTGTCATGGTTTGAATCTGTGCCCCCACCAAATCTCATGCCGAATTCTAATCCCCAGCGTTGGGTGTGGTGCCTGGTGGAAGGTGATTGGATCATGGGGGCAGAGTTTTCACGAATAGTTTAGTGCCGTCCCCTTTTGGTACTCTATAGTGAGTGAGGTCTCATGAGATCTGGCTGTTTAAAAGTGTGTGGCACTACAAAGACACATGCACACGTATGTTTATTGCGGCACTATTCACAATAGCAAATAACGACTTGGAATCAACTCCAAATGTCCATGTGACAGACTGGAAGTAAGACAAATGTGGCCACATATAACACGCATGGAATACTATGCAGCCTAAAAAAGGATTGAGTTTGTGTCCTTTGAGGGACGCATGGATGCAGGCTGGAAACCCGGTTTCATTCTTAGGCAAACTATCACAAGACAGAAAACGCAAAACACCGCATGTTCTCACTCCCATCAGGTGGGAAACTGAACAATGAGATCACTTGGAGCTCGGAAGGGGAAGCCATCAACAACCACTGGGGCCTATCATATGGGAGGGGGGAGGAGGGAGGGATTGCAGTGGGGAGTTATACATGATATAAATGATGAATTAGTGGGCGCTGCTGACGAGTTGATGGGTGCAGGCACACCCAACATGGCGTAAGTATACATATGTAACAAACTGGCCAACCTGGTTATGCACATGTACCACTAAGAACTTAAAGTAATATAAAAAAAAAAAAAAAGTGTGTGCACCTCCCCCACACCCTCTGTGGCATTCCTGTCCATGCGTGAGAGCGCCTGCCCCGCTTTGCCTTCCACCATGAGTAAAAGCTCCCTGAGGCCTCCTCAGAAGCAAATGCTGCTATGCCTTCTGTACAGCCTGCAGAACCTTGAGCCAATTAAATACCCTTTCTTTATAAATTACCTTTCTTTGTAAATATTCTTTCTTCATAAATCTCATGTATTTCTTTATAGCAGTGAGAGAACAAACACAGTCTATATCCCTTCATATCCATGGAAGGAATAAGTATTTGAGTGAGAAAGACAAAGTCAGACCATCTCACAAAAAGCCCTTCTGCCTTACGTTATATTTCCATCTATCAATATCATCACCTTTTTTTGTTTTATTTATTGAGCAGTTTGTGAAGTGATAAGTTTTGGTTCTCAACAGCTTCGGTTAGAGTAAAATAAAATGTTCTAAAAATCTCCACACTGTAAATTAAATGATCTCATCATAAAGGAAAATTTTATGACTTTTCTTAGTGAGTATAACTTTCTCTTAATAGTGTGAACTAAATCTAGGATCAATAAGTTGTTCTAGAATCTATTGTTTCTAAATTATGTTTTCTCCATGTGCTGCTATACATCTCACTTTTACCCTGCTTTCTTAAAAGATTGTGCCAACAATGTATTCATTGCCTTGTGGCATAAACTTATTTAAAGTAACTTGGTACAAAATAACCTTTTTCTCATATTAAAACTGTTGTGATGATGTGTCTAAACTATATAAATGCTAAAGGTTGGTTACTTTTGATTACAGAAAATCTTCCCTGAGCAAAATTATTTTACCTTGAAATAAACACATTTTTTTCCTAATAGAGCATAATAATGATAATAGAAAAGCAAATTTAATATTTGTTTTTGTTGAAAAATGGACTGAATTTTAATGATTCAATAAGTTGGCCTAATCATTCTTAATATAACTGTACAATGAAAGATCAGTTCAGAATCTTCTGACATTTTACAAAATGCACCAGATGTTCTTAGTCTAATAACCTCTTGTGCCCGAGAATCAACGTTATTGTTTCTTCTGTGGCAGAAAGCTTCTTCCAAGAGTAGATGTATCCAGAAGAATTATCTTTAAAATATACTTTTAATTTTAGGTCATATTGAGAAGCAGGTAAAGAAATATAATGACTGAGGAAAGCAGTTTTAAGAATAATTTTATTTTAGAACTTTAAATAAAACACATTTATTCTTTACTCTTGTGACTGATTATTATTATTGATCTTAAGTTGGCCAGGCAAGTTAATAAGAGGTTATTTTAAACCTCAAGGAAGTTTTCCTAGACTCTGTTGAGTGTGCTGTTTGGCAAATTGTTTTTCATTGTATTTCAGTACAGGAGAGACTGGAGCACCACAGGAAAGAGGCAGAGCCATGAACAGCCAGCATACAGGCTGCCCAGCACTAGACAACTTTGGTTCAATTTAAAGGTGGCTCGTGCTTGTACTGCTTTGTACATTGTGCCCAAACTAAGATTGGAGTGTCCTAAAGTACACAAAAGGGTGAAACCTATCCCACCTTCTGATGTAAGATTAAAAATTGTAACATGTTTGGGAAACTATATGTGCTCTCCTACATTACTAAGTCCTTTCAAAGACAGGATAGATGAGAACATATATTTGTCTCCTTAAAAACTGAAGAGATTTAGGGTACACATAAGAGCTTAAGGATCTAGATAAAACATGTAAAATATAAAATGTTGGAAACAGTTATTAAATATAGAAAAATTAACAAGAACATTGCTGAAACATTGATGACTGACAAATCAAGGTTGAAAATGTCTTTGGGGTCAACCGTAGTGATTCAATTGGACATAGGACTGGGGGTATAACTATGTGAAAAGATGTGAAGGGGTAGAAAATTAGGAAGTGTGGGAGTAAACTTCTAATACAGAGATGAAGAAGGTATGGAGAAAGACGTAAGTAGCAAGAAAATCATTCAGAAGGAGAGAAGAGATCCCATCCTCAGTATTTTCACTTGTTCCAACAGTTAAGAGTTTGCAGCTAACCCCATCCCCAGAAAGGGATAGTTTACTAATATGGTACTTTTTCATATATAAAACATGTATTTATATATATAAATATATATGAATTCAACAAACATATTTTATATATAAAATATATTAAAATA
>NW_016804647.1:513169-523388 GCF_001698545.2 Rhinopithecus bieti
TTAAATATATACTATATATTCGACAAGTAAATTTTAATCTCATGACTATTTGTGATATTATTAGCAATAGTACAAAAGTATGAATAAACTAAATGTCTAGGAATAAAAATGCATTACAGCATATGCAATCAGTAAACTATTAGGCTAGTGACACAAGTGATGTTTACATATGGTAATAAACATAATTATGGCATGTAATTTAGAAGGTCACAATATTGAAGTGGTTGTGTTTAGACATCAAACCAGTGTGTTTTTTGTTTGAGGGTATGTATCCAATTATTCTAACAAATTTACTTAATAAAATATATAATTGTAATGGAACAACATAGCAAATGTAATACGGGTTTCATTAAAGTATCCTAGTTAAACTAACTCTAGGAGTTAGTCCAAATATCCTTCCAAATGTCAGAGTTTTAATATAATAGAACTTTGTTGCAATTTTAGACTATTAAGACTACTTTCAGCAGTAAATACTGTCATTTATGGTGGTGACAGTAAGCAAGACCATCATGTATTCAGAGCCTAACATATCATAAGTGTTATATATATTCTATTTCCAATCTCATGAAGTCATGTTGATATACATTATTATATTTTCTTTACAATTGTGGAAACTAAGAGTTGGAAAACTTAAATAATCACCCAAGATCACACTGCAAATAAATAGTAAAGCCTGGATTCTAGTCTGTATCTGTGTGATGTCAAGTTCGATCCCCTATCCCTGTGGAATCATTGCTTTAGTTTCAGTTTTCATCCACTCATGCAAAAACCAATGTCTTCATGTTGAGGAAACTCTAGGTGACATTACCCAAGGCTTTATTCATGATGCTTTTCACAAAGAAGGCAATCTGTTTTTCCTTGGGCCAGTGTTGGAAATTGTTTTCATACCACTTTAACTTCCTACCATAGCATAGGGAGGCTTCCATCTGATCAGGTATCACCATCCCTTGATTTACAATAGCCATTAGTTGGGGCTAGTCAATTCTACAGGAACTGATTTCCAATAAAGTGATTTGTCCATGGTTGAGTGTAATTATAGTCCAGTTGGTTCAGGAAGGGAGTGTCCAACTGCTCGGACATTTGTTTTATTATCAGCCTTGATTTGAGCTTTAATTAAATAATAATTTATTCAGTATCTCCTTCAAAGAAGCCTGCTGTGATTAATCCTTACACATCACTTCAAGTGTCTGTACACACTGTGGACACTCAATAAATAATGCTGACTAACTTCATGCCTGACAAAAAGAGAAATATTGTTGAGGCAGATGAGTTGGAAACAAAGCCAGTGGCGCAAAAGGTAAAATTGAGTCAGTTGATCTTTCATTGGTTAATATAGTGACATAGCCAGGCATCAGATAAGAGGCATCAGTTCAAAGTCATGTAATTTCGGAAAGAACTGCATAAATTCAACTGCTATGCCCACTGGCTCATTTCCCTTGTCATAAAGATCAGCTGTGGCATTTTTGCATTATGCTGCTGTTTGACATAGCAGGCCTCCCTGGGGGGAAGTTGCATGGTAACCCTAAGCTTAAGCCCCATCAGTCATTGCAAGATAGCACCACTCCTAGACTTGCAGCTCTGTGCAGGAAATGGCAGGTGCATGCTGTTATCATTAATAACACCAGGCTGTTTATTTCTAGAGAAAGGAGATAAGATGCATCTACAGAAGAGGGAGTTCACTGGCTCTGCACACACCGTCTGCATTCTACAGATAAGAATATTGAGTACCCAATTGTAAATAAAATATAAGTAAAACAAATGAGGTAGTTAGAACACATACACACTATACATACAAAGGCACAAAGTATTGCCATTATAATTAAGAAGTCTAAATAGCTATAAATACTTTAGAAGGAACTTATTACGTCAGTGGGTCAAATAGATAAAGAGCCTGTGATCTGTCACTAGAATTATTCTTAATTACATATAAAACAAATAAAATGGATCAATACACAAGGCCATCTCTTAGTTTTACCTCTGGTTCCTTTGCTTCTGAGGGATGAAGCTTTCCCATTCTATTCCAGAGTTTTCCCTTATATTCTTTCTTAGCCAAAGACAACTATGATTCCTTTTCTCATAAACACACATCTCATCTGCTTTTCTTTTAAGTCAATTATCGGTGTTATGTAGTCACAGCATTTCATGAGCTTCTGGGCAGTGAGGCTAGAGAAATGAAGAACAACATTAAAGTCCTTTCTTACATGAGGCTAGAGATTCTTGAAAAGTCAGGGAATCCCAAGCCTTATCCTTGTCTGTTTCTGTGCCTTTTCTTGTAATAATGGCCTGCCATACTACATTCAGAACCTGTCCAATTTTTGAGTCCTACCTCTAAGCCTCTGACTGGTGATTGAGTTCTGGTTACCTGCAGTGAGAATTGACTGGCTCCTCACCCTGACAGTCTTTGTGGGCTTCTGTGTCTAACTTGCATAGACAGTAACGTTTTCATGTTCTAGTAGCAGACAGAGCATCCTTAGGACTTAACACCTTATATGCTACAGAAAGCTTACCTGTCCCAGATACTGTTATCAATTGCCACTGCTTCCCAATAATATGTTCTGTCTTCTGTATGTTATTTTCTTTCAGAAAATAAGTAAGGCCTCTGCCCACCTGAATAACATTTATAAAACTTTAAAAAATGTATCTGTCCTTGCAATGCTGTGGAGATCACTGTGAACTACAGAGAAGCTAACCAGGACGTATGATATGACCATGTCCTGCTCTTTTTCTACCATGTACTCAAGCTTCGACTAAGATGAGTGTTTGTAGTCTATAAACATCAGTAGATAATATTTTACAAGCAAATGGAATTCTCTAAAAGTTTGTCTTTATCATTCTTCTCCCTTTTGTTTTGGTAAAAGATAACTCTATTCATCAGTTCTTCAAGCCAAAAACCCAGTATTATTTTTGAGTCCTTCTCTTCTCTCTAACATCAAAACCATCAGCAAATCCTGTCAGCTTTACCCTCAAAATGTGTCCTCCATCTGCCAACCCTTCACTGTCTTCTCTGCTGCCATCCCAGTCCAACCCTCCCCCCCCCCCCCCCCCCCCCCCCCCATTACTTTGTGGGACTGTTGGCAGGAAAACACATCTCTGTTTCTAACCTGGCCATCCTACAGTTCTATTCCCATCATATTATCTCACACTATGCTTTTAAAACATAAATCAGAATATAGCAATTTATTTGCTCAAAACTATTTTCAAACGTTGATCTTATTTAAAGACACTATGATGGTCTCAAAGATTAATATATCTGGTCCCTGCCTGCCTTTCTGACATCATTCATGGGGACCTCATTTCTCCTTGTCATCCTTCTCAGTCTGGCTTCCCATGCCAGGTACCCTCCCACCTCAGGGCTTTTACATATTTTGTCCTCTCTGCCTGGAAACTCTCCACAGGGGGTATATTCTTGAATCACTTTTTAAAAAAATAATTTTGTTTATTGTGATAAAATATACAGAATGTAAATGTTGGCATTCTAACCATCTAGAACTGTACAGTTGAGTGGCAATAAACACATTCACGATGTCATGCAACTGTCACCATTTACCTGTTTTCAAAACTTCTTCATCATTTCAAGCAGAGAGTTTGTGCAAATTAAACAGATATTTCCCTCTTCTCCTCACGGTCACATAATACCTACTATTTTCTGTCTCTTTGACTTTACCTCTTCTAGATATGTCCTTCATATAAATGGAGTCATACAATAGTGGACATTTTATGCCTGGCTTATTTCACTTAGCAAATGTTTGCAAGGTTGATCCATATTATTGCATGTATCAGAATTTCATTTTAAGGCTGAATAATATTCCACTGTATGAATATGCCACATTTAATTCATCCATTTATCTGTTGATGGACATCTGACTGTTTCCAACTTTTGACTATTGTGAATATTGTTGCTATGAACATGGGCGTTCATATTCTTTGCTTTCAACTCCTTTGGGTATATATGTAGAAGTGGAATTACTAAATTATGTGGCCATTCTAAATTTAACTTATTGATAAACAACTAAATTGTTTTACTCAACAACTTTACCAGAATCCCAATTTTTCCAAGTCCTCACTAACACTTGTTATTTTCCATTGTGTTCGTAATAGCCATGTTAATGAGTATGATATAGTCTCACATTATGGTCTTCATTTGTATTTCCCTAATGACCAGTGATGTTGACCTCTCCTAATGTACTTGTTGGTCATTTGTATATCTTCTGTATAGACATATTAGAACACTTGTCAATTTTTAATTTTGGTTGTTTGCTATTTTGTTGTTGATTTGTAGGATTTTTAATATAGTCTGGATCAAGCTTGTCCATCTCATTGCCTGCAGGCCACATGTGGCCCAGGATGACTTTGAATGTGGCCCAACACAAATACCTGCACTTTCTTAAAACATTGTGAGATTTATGCATAGGCCTTTTTAGTTTTTGTTTGTTATTTAGGTCACCGGCTATCACTAGAGTAGTGTCTTTTATGTGCAGCCCATGACAATTCTTCCAGTGTGGCCCAGGGAAGCCAAAAGATTAAATACTTATGGTGTAAATAATAATTCTTATTATATACATAATTTGAAATATTTTCTCCAATTCCACGGATTGTTTTCCCCCTCATTTTGATCGTGGTCTTTGACATACGAAAGTTCTAATTTTGGTAAAGTCCAGTTTACATACTTTTACATTAATTGTCTGTGCTTTTGATGTCACATCCAGGAAATTTTGGCCAAGTCCAATGTCATGAACAGTTTTCCTTTTGTTTTTTTTTAAGAATGTTATGTTTTCAGTTTTTACTTTTAGTCTTTGATTTCCTATTATGTTTTGTATATACCTTTGGGTAAGGATCAAAATTTCTTCTTTTACATAAGGATATATAATTTTGTTTCATTTTGTTTTTGACATCATTTGTTGAAAAGACTGTCATTTCTGCCTTGAATAGTCTTCTAACCCTTGTCAAAAATTATTTGACCATATATGTGAGAGTTTATTTCTGGGCTGTTTTATTCTATAGATATTTACGACTTTTCTTGTCCTAGTATCACACTGCATTGACTACTGTTGCCTTGTAATAAGTTTTGGCGCTTGCAAGTATGATTTATTTTAATTTGTTATCTTTTTTTTTTCCAGATTGTTTTGGCTACTTTGGGTTCTTTGAGATTTTGTGTGAATTTTACAATGTTTTTATATTTTTCTACACAAAATGCTTTTGGAACTTTGATAAGGATTACTTTGAATCTGTAGATTATTAGGGCTAATAATTTTATGATAACAGTTTTAAGTCATCCAATCTAAATACAAAATACCTTTCCATTTACTTATATCTTCTTTAATTTCTTCCAGAAATTGTAGTTTTCCGTGTACAAGTCTTTCACATCCTTCATTAAACGTATTCCTTAGTATTTTATTCTTTTTCGTGGTATGGTAAATGGAATTAATATCTTCATTTTCTTTTCAGATTGTTTCTTGGTAGTGTTTGGAAAGATAACTGATTTTGGTGTTTACAAATTATACACTGAAATTTTGCTGAACCTTTTTATTAGCTCCAAAATTTTATTTATTTTTTAGTTATATGTGTGTATACTTTTATAAAATCTTTAGTGTTTCATACATATGAGAGCAGGCCATCTGTGAACAGAGATAATTATATTTCCTTATTTCTAATTCAAATGCCATTTTTTCTTCTTCTCCTTTCTTTCCTTCTGTAATTCTTTTTCTTCCCCCTAATGGCCAGAGCTAGAAGTTCTAACACTGTGTTGAAAAGAAATGTGAAAGTGGGCATATTTGTCTTGTTATTGAACCTGAGGAAAAGTTTCACTCTTCATTATGCATGATGTTAGCTGTCAGTTTTTTATGTGTAGTCTTTATCATGTTACGTATTTCCTTATAATTTTACATTGTTGGGTGATTTTTTGTTGTTATTATCATGAGTGTTGAATTTTGTTAAGAATTTTTTTTTCATGAATTGAGAATGCCATGCGGGATTTTTTTCCCGTCATTTCATTAATGTGGCATATTACCTAACTTAGTTTTCATTTATCAAATTATCCTTGTGTTAAAGAAACAAATCCCACTTGACCAAGGTTCATAATTTAAAAACTACAAATGAATTTGGTTTATTAATATTTTGTGGAGAATTTTGCATCAGTATTCAATAAGAAATATCCTTCTGTAGTTTTCTTGTAATGATATCTTTGTTTTGATACCAAGGTATTTTTGGCTTCGTGGAATTAGTTACAAAGTGTTCCATCCCATTGAATCTTTTGGAAGAGTTTGACAAAGATTTACACTAATTCATTAAATGTTTGGTAGAATTCACGAGTAAAGCTATTTGGTCCAAAGGTTTCCTTTATTGAGTTTTTTTTATTTCAATTCAAATGTCTTAGTAATTATAGGTCTATTTAGATTTTCTACTTCATGATTTGATTGAGTAGACTATGTTTTGCTAGGAATTTGTCTATTTCATTTAGTTTCTCCAAAGTAAAATATACTATAAATGTATAATCTTAAAATACATCTTATTTCTGTAAGGTCAGAAATAATGTATTTACTATTATGTCTGATTTTAGAATTTGAATCTTTTTTCCTTTTTTTCTTAGTCAATTTAGCTGAAGGTTTCTCCATATTGTTGATTTTTTCAGAGAACCAAATTTTGGTTTTGTTAAATTTTCTATTGTTTTATAATCTCTATTTCACTTATCTTTGGTCTGTTCTTCATTATGCTCTTTCTTCTGCTAGCTTTACATTTAGTTTGCTTTCTTTTTTTGCTTGTATATATTTCAGAATGTCATAATTTCACCCTGTTTTGAAGAACCATTTTGTTAGATATAGAATTCTCAGTAACAATTTTATTTTTATTTCAGTTATTTAAATATATCATCTCACTTTCTTCTTGCCTCCAAGGTTTCTGATAAGAAATTGGCTGATAATGTTACTGATAATTCTCTTTGACTTTGGCATTCAGCAGTTTGATTATAATGTGTTTTCATGTATCTTTGCGTTTATTATACTTGGAGTTTGTTGAGATTTTTGTGTTTGTAGATTCATGTCCTTCACAACATTTGGAAATATTTTAGTCATTATTACTTCAAATATTTTTCTGTCCTGTTATCTTTCACTTTTCCTTCTAGTATTCTCACAGCACATATATTGGTCTGCTTTATGGAAACCCAAGTCCCTTAGGCTCTCTTCATTTTTCTTCATATCTTTTTTTCTGTTTATCAGACTTTGTAATTTCAATTGTCCTATATTCATATCTGCTTGCTTAAATCTGTTGAACTCCTCTTATATATTTTGTATTATAGTTATTGTACTTTCAAGCTTCAGAATTTCTTTTTGGCTTTTGAAAAATAATTTTATAATCTATTTATTGATATTCTCATTTTGCTTCTCTTCTTTTAGCATCACTTTGTTGCCCAGTCTGGAGCCTTTAGCTGTTAAAGCATCTTTAATGCAGTTGTTTAAGAGTTTTTATCTAGTGAGTTCATTATTTCAGCTTCCTCGGGTACATTTTCTATTGAATGTTTTTCTCTCAGAATAGGCTAAAATTTCTTCTTTCCTTGAATATGTTGTAATTTTGTTGTTATTGTTGAAAGCTGAACATTTGGATCTTACAATGTGGAGACACTAGAGATGATATTCTCCCTGTTCCCAGTGTTTGCTGTAGTTTGCTGTTTTTTTCTAATTGCTTTAGGATATCTCTGTGGCAGTATCAGCCTGAGATGAAAGGTTAAAATCTTCCCAGGTTCTTTCTTAAGGGTGTGTGTTTTCCTCAGTGCACACTATGGTTTTCTAATACATCTGCATACGCTGGACTTTTAAAAAACAGGGTCTGAAACAGATGTGACCTCTTGAAAAAACCAGGAAGCCATTGTGGGTTGATATAATGACAACTTCTGCATTTTTACAACAATGATCAGAAACAGATATCTCTAATCAGAACCTAAAGCTGTGATATTTGTATGACAAAGTTCTTATTGTTCATTCTGGTTCAAGCAAATCACACCAGAAATGTGGCTGCTATCTCCACAGCTGCCTGCCACTGGGCTGTAGGGTGATGGATGGGTGGCTACTGCCATACTGGAAGCCAAGATTGACCAATATAAAACATAATTTCTAATCCAAGCTATTCTTTTGGAAGCTGCAAGCATTCAGATAGGCTCTATAGGTCCAAAACTGTTATAATACTTGAGACAGTGTCTTCCAGTCTGAATCATCCATTTATTTATATTTTACATTCTGTGGGGGAATGGGAACTTGGAGATTCCTAGTCTTCCATTTTTTTCTGCTCACTTTTGAATTTGTTCAGATATATGATCCATTGTCATCATATTAGAGAGATATTGCCTAAACATTATTTATAAAATGGTGACACAAACTCTTCCTGGGCACACATGCTTTTACACAGCTTTATTTTTCTTTCTCAATCTAGCCCTTTGTTGTATATTTATCTGTTTACATATTGATTATTGCAACTTTTTATTATTATTATTATACTTTAAGTTCAAGGGTTCATGTGCACAACATGCACATTTGTTACATATGTATACATGTGCCATGTTGGTGTGTGGCACCCATTAACTCCTCATTTACATTAGGTATTTATCCTAATACTATCCCTCCCCCAGGCCCCCACCCCCGACAGGCCCCAGTGTGTAATGTTCGCTGCCCTGTGTCCAAGTGTTCTTATTGTTCAGTTCCCACCTATTAGTGAGAATATGTGGTATTTGGTTTTCTGTCCTTGTGATAGTTTACTCAGAATGATGGTTTCCAGCTTCATCCATGTCCCTGCAGAGGACATGAACTCATCCTTTTTTATGGCTGCATAGTATTCCATGGTGTATATGTGCCACATTTTCTTAATCCAGTCTATCATTGATGGACATTCGGGTTGGTTCCAAGTCTTTGCTATTGTGAATACTGCCACATAAAACATACATGTGCATGTGTCTTTATAGTAGCATGATTTATAATCCTTTGGGTATATACCCGGTAATGGGATTGCTGGGTCAAATGGTATTTCTAGGTCTAGATCCTTGAGGAATCACCACGCTGTCTTCCCTAATGGTTGAACTAGTTTACATTGCCACCAACAGTGTAAAAGTGTTCCTATTTCTCCACATCCTCTCCAGCACCTGTTGTTTCCTTTTTAATGATTGCCATTCTAACTGGTGTGAGATGGTATCTCATTGTGGTTTTGATTTGCATTTCTCTGATGGCCAGTGATGATGAGCATTTTTCATGTGTCTGTTGGCTGCATAAATGTCTTCTTTTGAGAAGTGTCTGTTCATGTCCTTCACCCACTTGTTGATGGGGTTGTTTGATTTTTTCTTGTGAATTTGTTTGAGTTTTTTGTAGATTCTGGATTTTAGCCCTTTGTCAGATGAGTAGATTGCAAAAATTTTCTCCCATTATGTAGCTTACCTGTTCACTCTGATGGCAGTTTCTTTTGCTGTGCAGAAGCTCTTTAGTTTAATTAGATCCCATTTGTCAATTTTGGCTTTTGTCGCCATTGTTTTTGGTGTTTTAGACATGAAGTCCTAGCACATGCCTATGTCCTGAATGGTATTGTCTAGGTTTTCTTCTAGGGTTTTTATGGTTTTAGGTCTAACATTTAAGTCTTTAATCCATCTTGAATTAACTTTTGTATAAGGTGTAAGTAAGGGATCAAAATCAATGTGCAAAAATCACAAGCATTCTTATACACCAATAACACACAAGCAGAGAGCCAAATCATGAGTGAACTCTCATTCACAATTGCTTCAAAGAGAATAGAATACCTAGGAATCCAACTTACAAGGAATGTGAAGGACCTCTTCAAGGAGAACTACAAACCACTGCTCAACGAAATAAAAGAGGACACAAACAAATGGAAGAACATTCCGAAGTCAGGGATAGGAAGAATCAATATCGTGAAAATGGCCATATTGCCCAAGGTAATTTATAGATTCAGTGCCATCCCCATCAAGCTACCAATGACTTTCTTCATGAAATTGGAAAAAAACTACTTTAAAGTTCATATGGAACCAAAAAAGAACCTGCATTGCCAAGTCAATCCTAAGCCAAAAGAACAAAGCTGGAGGCATCATGCTACCTGACTTCAAACTATACTGCAAGGCTACAGTAACCAAAACAGCATGGTGCTGGTACCAAAACAGTATGGTACTGGTACCAAAACAGAGATATAGACCAATGGAACAGAACAGAGCCCTCAGAAATAATACCACACATCT
>NW_016804647.1:525700-545523 GCF_001698545.2 Rhinopithecus bieti
TTTTTTTTTTTTTTTTTTTTGCTTTCTATTTGCTTGGTAGATCTTCCCCCATCCCTTTATTTTGTGCCTATGTGCTCTGCACAAGAGATGGGTGTCCTGAATACAGCACACTGATGGGTCTTGACTCTTTATCCAATTTGCCAGTCTGTGTCTTTTAATAGGATCATTTAGCCCATTTTCATTTAAGGTTAATGTTGTTATGTGTGAATTTGATCCTGTCATTATGATGTTAGCTAGTTATTTTGCCCATCAGTTGATGTGGTTTCTTCCTAGCATTGATGATCTTTACAATTTGGCATTTTTTTGCAGCAACTGGTATCAGTTGTTCCTTTCCATGTTCAGTGCTTCCTTCAGGAGCTCTTGTAAGGCAGGCCTGGTGGTGACAAAATCTCTCAGCATTTGCTTGTCTGTAAAGGATTTTATTTCTTTTCACTTATGAAGCTTAGTTTGGCTGGATATGAAATTCTGGGTTGAAAATTCTTTTCTTTGAGAATGTTGAATTGGCCCCCACTCTCTTCTGGCTTGTAGAGTTTCTGCCGAGAGATCTGCTGTTAGTCTGATGGGCTTCCCTTTGTGGGTAACCCAACCTTTCTCTCTGGCTGCCCTTAACAGTTTTTCCTTCATTTCAACTTTGGTGAACCTGACAATTATGTGTCTTGGGGTTGCTCTTAAGGAATATCTTCGTGGTGTTCTCTGTATTTCCTGAATTTGAATGTTGGCCTGCCTTGCTAGGTTGGGGACGTTATCCTGCAAAGTGTTTTCCAACTTGTTTCCATTCTCTCCATCACTTTCAGGTACACCAATCAGATATAGATTTGGTCTTTTCACAGTCCCATATTTCTTGGAGGCTTTGTTCATTTCTTTTTACTCTTTTTTTCTCTAAACTTCTCTTCTTGCTTCATTTCATTCATTTGAACTTCAGTCACTGACACCCTTTCTTCCACTTGATCGAATTGGCTACTGAAGCTTGTGCATGTGTCACATAGTTCTCGTGCCGTGGTTTTCAGCTCCATCAGGTCATTTAAGGTCTTCTCTACACTGTTTAGTCTAGTTAGCCATTTGTCTAATCTTTTTTCAAGGTTTTTAGCTTCCTTGCCAGGGATTCAAACATCCTCCTCTAGCTCAGAGAAGTTTGTTATTACTGACCTTCTGAAGCCTACTTCTGTCAACTCGTCAAAGTCATTCTTCATCCAGCTTTGTACCATCGCTGGCAAGGAGCTGCGCTCCTTTGGAGGAGAAGAGGTGCTCTGGTTTGTAGAATTTTCAGCTTTTCTGCTCTGGATTCTCCCAATTTTTGTGGTTTCATCTACCTTTGGTCTTTGATGATGGTGACTTACAGATGGGGTTTTGGTTTGGATGTCCTTTTTGTTGATATTGATGCTATTCCCTTCTGCTTGTTAGTTTTCCTTTTAACGGTCAGGTCCCTCATCTGCAGGTCTGTTGGAGTTTGTTGGAGGTCCACTCCAGACCCTGTTTACCTGGATATCACCAGTGGAGACTGCATAACAGCAAATATTGCAGAACCGCAAATATTGCTGCCTGATCCTTCCTCTGGAAGCTTCATCTCAGAGGGGCACCCGGCTGTATGAGGTGTCAGTCAGCCCCTACTGGGAAGTTTCTCCCAGTTAGGCTACTCGGGGGTCAGGGACCCACTTGAGGAGGCAGTCTGTGCGTTCTCAGAGCTCAAACACCATGCCAGGAGAACCACTGCTCTCTTCAGAAGTGTCAGATAGTGACTTCTAAGTCTGCAGAAGTTTCTGCTGCCTTTTGTTCAGCTATGTCCTGCCCCCAGAGGTGGAGTCTACAGAGGAAGGCAGGCCTCATTGAGTTGTGGTGGGCTCTACCCAGTTCAAGCTTCCCAGCCACTTTGTTTACCTACTCAAGCCTCAGCAATGGTGAACACCCCTCCCCCAGCCCAGCTGCCTCCTCGCAGTTCAATCTTGGACTGCTGCGCTAGCAGTAAGTAAGGCTTCTTGGGTGTGGGACCCACTGAGCCCGGCGCAGGATGTAATCTCCTGGTGTGCTGTTTTCTAAGACCGTTGGAAAAACACGGTATTAAGGCAGGAGTGTCCTGATTTTCTCGGTACAGTCTGTCACGGCTTCCCTTGGCTCGGAAAGGGAAATCCCAAAACCCTTTGCACTTCCCAGGTTAGGTGATGTCCCGCCCTGCTTCGGTTCACCCTCCCTGGGCTGCACCCACTGTCCAACCAGTCCCAATAGATGAACCAGGTACCTCAGTGGAAATGCAGAAATCACCCATCTTCTGTGTTGATCATGCTGGGAGCTGCAGACTGGAGCTCTTCCTATTTGACCATCTTGGAACGCAACCTACAATTTTTTCTAAAATGACAGTTTCATGTACCCTATTTTATCCAGTCTTTTTTTAACACCACATATTAAAGCACCAGAAGGGTATTTGACTCACCCCAGGTGCTCAGGAAAGATTTGCTGTGTGAAGGTCACTGTTCTCATGGGACATATGCCCTTGCATTTTTGAACTACATATGTTCAGGTAAAATAAGTTTTTTTCCTTTTATTTCTCCGTTCAGGAAATACTATTTTCACTCATTGTATTTCAGCTTTTTTGCTTGTGTAATGATAGGTAAGTTTAATTTGGGAAAATAGAAGGCAGAGTTTAAACTGTATTTTAAAATGTAACATTGTGGAAATTATCACTGCTTGTTCATCAGTGAGGAAAGCTGATATTGAAACCTCATTTGACTTAATGAAGCTTATCATCCTAAATTCACAATAAATGCATACTAAGCCAGAGGACCCCACAAAATAATAAGGAAGAATCTGTTGATTCACATAGATGTTCGGTGTTATTTGGTAATGCTAACCAATGTAATTAGAGAAGAAAGGAAATGAGGTCTAAATGTTAATAAGAGATAGTTATCATTATTAATTGCTGTTGTTATAATTGTCATCTATAATATCCAAGACAGTAAACTATAAGCCATTAGAACTCATGAGTATTTAATAAATTACTGGGATATAAAACAAATTAAAATCAAATGTTCTCTTTACTGAAATAACCAATTAGAATTTTAACTTCAAAAGACACAATTTGTAGTAAATTTAAAATTATTAGTGTTAACAAATGTTGCAGATTGCCCAAGAATAAATTAAAAAGAAAGTTCAAGCAACTATGAAACACTAAAATAGAACTCAGTAAGTGGGAAAATGATCTTTCTACATGAGAAGACTAAATGTTAAAATATTAAGAATTCCAAAATAAATTTATACAATTCACATTGAAATCTTTGTAGTAGTCACTTATGAAATTTGTATGATTATCTATGTAAGAATATTGAAGTTTTCTTAAGGAAAGAATACTAAAGACAATAGCTGTACAAAATATTAAAACATAATATAAAGCTACATTAATTACAATTGTGGGATATTGTTTAAAAATTGACAATTATATGAATGCAACAAACCAGAGAGTAGAAAATACGTAAATTTGGTTACATTATAATGGTGGCATTTGTATTTATTGGCAAATAAATGGAATTTTCAGTGTGTATATTTGGAATATTTAGCTAACTAATCAGAAAAAAATTAAATCCCTACTTTACACCATATTCCAAAAAAATGGCAGATGGGTTAAAAATCTAATGTTAGAATTATAAAACATAAAAAATTTTGTATATTGCATTGTGTTTTAGAACAAGTAAGATCTTAGCAAGAAATACAAAAATTCAAAAGCCATAAAGAAAATATTAGGATATTTGACTATGTGAAAAACTAAAAGACCTCAACCACAAAACACACCATAAATAAAATGAAAAGGTGGGGGGAATGGCCAAGATGGCCAACTAGAAGTAGATAGTATGTGTGGTTGTCATGGAGAGGAATGGAAGTGGTGAGTAAATACAGCACCTTCAGCTGAAGCATCCAGGTACTCGCATTGGGACTAATCAAGGAAACAACTCAACCCATGTAGAACAAAGAAAAGCAAGGCAGGATGACAGCCCACCAGGAGCAACATGGAGCCAAGGAGACCTTCTTCACCCAGGAAGGTGGTGAATGGATGTGTGACCCCAGGAACCCATGCTTCTCTCATGGATCTTCACAACTCTTGGGTCTGGACATCCCCTTGTGAACCCAGTCTGACACACAGAGCTATGTGGAGTCTTGGAAGAGCATCTGCTTAGGCATGCACAGAGACCTGGGAGCCCTAGATACTTTCTGGGCTTCCTGACAAAAGTAGCTGCAACTCCAGCAAAGCAGGAGTTTAGACCCCTGTACATACCCCAATGAAAGAAGCTGAATCCAGGGAGCCAAGCAGTGATGGTCTGCAGGCCCCACTTCCACAGTGTTTCACAGGATAAGACCCACAGGTTTAGAATTTTAGCCAGCTTGCATCTCTCTGGGAGGGAGTACCCAGGAGACAAGCAAAGTGATGGGGCAGCAAGCCAGCTGATGTGGATGGAGCCCAGAGAGGCTGGTGAGGGAGTGTCCGTAGCGGGATGTGTCCAGGAACAACCATTCCTCTAGACTTCACTTGCTTTCATAAGAGACTTTAGCCCTAAGGGAACTGTTGGACCTTATCTCAGCAGGGTTGTCTTGCATACCACTTAGGGCTGGTTCAACCTGAGAACTCTTTGGTCTGCTGGCCTCTCCTGGGGCCCCAACCTGGCCTACATGGCAGTCTTGTGTGTCCTGAGGGCCCACACCATAGCTTTTGCACCAGAGATTCAGCGAGGTGGCCCATACAGCTGTGCACAAGCCCACAGGTTCCCTCCCCATAGTGCAGCCTCCTCCAAGCCCATGGAAACTCCCCACGTCACTTTACTGTCATGTGTCTCCATGGAAAATTTTGCTTTACTTACCCTGACAGCATATGCTAGTGCGGCGAGGCCCCTGCCACTTCGACCAACTGCTATAGATGGAGCCTTGGTGGTCAATAAGCCAGTAGGCCCCCCCACCCACTGCCAGCACCCAATCCTTGTGGTAATGCCTCCGAGAGAACAGAGGATCCTCCCACACCCTAAGTTATCTTTCCTGTTTGCAGGGCACAGAGAAGGCACACAGACATATGCTGGCTAGCACCCTGCCCCAAACGAACACCATCTCCAGCACAACAGCACACATAGTCTCCAGCAGGGACTCCCTGCTCTTCTCCCAGCTTCCTTATCTCCACCACTGTGGTGAACTTCCACAGAGAGTCAGGCACCCTGGCAACTGCTAGCACCCTGCTGCTACTGCTGCACCTGGGTCCTCCCAGCACAGTAGACTCCAAATCTCAAGGAGCCGGAGAATAAAATGGGGGTTGGATACAAGTTCCCCAAAATTAGAGCACACAGTTTAGGAGTTGGGAGCTGACCACTGGCCCCCTAAAATATTCCAGAAATGAAGCCACTTGGCTGAATTCATCTTATACCACAATTAAACCCTTAAGGTCATTACATAGAAAAAAACCAAGAAACAAACAAAATTCCCAAAGGTCAGAAACCTCAAAGATTGAAAGTAGATAAGCACACAAATATGGGAAAGAATCATCAAAAGAATACTGACAACTCAAAAAACCAGAGTGCCTTCTTTCCTCCAAATGACCACATCACCTCTGCAGTGAGAGTTTGAGACTGGGTTGAGGCTGAGATGGCTGAAATCACAGGAATAGAATTTAGAATATAGACAGGAACAAAATTCACTGAGCTACAGAAGTACAGTGTAACCCAATGCAAGGAAGCCAAAAATCAAGATAAAACATTGCAGGAGCTGAAAGACAAAATAACCCGTGTAGAGAAAAAAAGTAACCAACCTGATAGAGCTGAAAAACACACTATGAGAATTTCATAATACAATCACAGGTACTAATAGGAGAATAGACCAAGTGAAGAAAAGATTCTCAGAGATTAAAGACTTCCTTTCTGAAATAAGACAGGCAGACAAGAACAGAGAAAAAATAATAAAAAGGAAGAAACTAAACCTCCAAGAAATATGGGATTATGTAAAGAGACCAAATCTTCAACTGATTGATGTGCCTGAAACAGATGGGGAGAATGGAACCAACTTGGAAAACACATTTTAGTATATTATCCAGAGCACTTCCCCAACCTAGCTATAGAGACCAACATTCAAATTGAGGAAATGTAAAAAACTCCAGTAATATACTCTACAAGGAGATCATCTCCAAGACACATGATCATCAGATTCTCGAAGGTGAAAATGAAAGAAAACATGTTAAAGGCAGCTAGAAAGAAATGTTAGATGACCTATGACCTACATAAGGAAGCCTATAAGACTAATAGTAGACCTCTCAGCTGAAACCCTTCAAGCTAGGATAGATTGGGGTCAATATTCTACATTCTTAAGGAAAAGAAATTACATTCCAATATTTCATATTCAGCCAAACTAAGCTTAATAAGTGAAGGAGAAATAAGATTCTTTTTAGACAAGCAAATGCTGAGGGAATTTGTTACCACCAGACCTGCCTTACAAGAGCTTCCTTACAAGGAAGCACTAACTATGGAAAGGAAAGCTTGTTACCAAGCACTACAAAAACACACTTAAGTATACAAACTGGGGATACTATAAAGTAACCACATAAACAAGTCTAGAAAATAACCAGCTAGCATCATGATGACAGGATCTAATTTACACATGACAATATTAACCTTAAATGTAAATAGGCTAAATCCTCCAATAAAAAGACACAGAATGGCAAGCTGGATAAAGAGCAAAGAACCATCAGTATGCTATGTTCAACACACCCATTCACATGCAAAGACATACATAAGCTCAAGATAAAAAATGGAGGACAATTTATCAAGCAAATAGAAAACAGACAAAAGTGGGGGTTGCAAACCTAGTTTCTAACAAAACAGACTTTAAACCAACAGAGATCAAAAAAGATAAGGGCATTACATAATAGTAAAGGGTTTAATTCGACAAGAAGAGCTAACTATCCAAAATATATATGCACCCAACGCAGGAGCACCCAGATTCATAAAGCAAGTTCTTAGAGACCTTCAAAGAGACTTAGACATCCACAGAATAATAGTGGGAGACTTTACACCCCACTTTCAATATTAGAAAGATTATGGAGACAGAAAATTAACAGAGATATGCTGAACTAAGCTCTGGATCAACTTGACCTTATAGATATCTATAGAACTTGCCACTCCAAAACAACAAAATATACATTCTTCTCTTTGCCACATGGCACTTACTCTAAAATTGATCTCATAATCAGATGTAAAACACTCCTCAGCAAATATGAAACAACTGAAATCAAAACAAAGTCTTTCAGACCACAGCACAGTCAAATTAGAACTTAAGGTTAAGAAATTTACTTAAAATCGCACAGCTAAATGGAAATTGAACAACCTGCTCCTGAATGACTCGTAGATAAATAATGAAATTAAGGCAGAAATCAAGAAGTTCTTTGAAAATAATGAAAACAAAGATACAACATACCAGAATCTGTGGGATACAGCAAAGGTGTGTTAAGAGGAAAATTTATAGCACTAAATGCCCATATTAGAAAGTTAGAAAGATCTCAAGCTGACAACCTAATCACAACTAAAGGAACTAGAGAACCAAGAGCAAACAAGCCAAAAAGGTAGTGGAAGACGAGAAATAACCAAGATCAGAGCAGAACTGAAGAAGATGGAGACATAAAATCCCTTCAAAAAATTAACAAATGCAGGTGCTTTTTTTGAAAATATATTAATAAAATAGATAGGCTGCTAACTACACTAACAAAGAAGAAAAAGAGAAGAATCAAGTAAACACAATCAGAAATGATAAGGGGGATACCACCACTGACCCCACCGAAATACAAACAACCATCAGAGAATACTATAAACACCTCTAAGCACATAAACTAAAAAATATAGACAAGATGGATAAATTCCTGGAAGCATACATCCTCCCAAGACTGAAACAGGAAGAAATTGAATCCCTAAATAGACCAATGATGAGTGCTGAATAGGGGGCAGTATAAAATAGCCTACCAACCAAAAAAAGCCCAGGATCAGGTGGATTCACAGCTGAAGTTCACCAGAGGTAAAAAGAAGAGCTGGTAACATTTCTTCTGAAACTATTCCAAACAACTGAAATCTAGGGAATCCTCCCGAACTCGTCTATGAGGTCAGCATCATCCTGATACCAAAACCTGGCAGAAATACAACAGCAACAAAAAACTTGGGGCCAATATCCTTGAAGAATGTTGATGCAAAAATTCTCAATAAAATACTGGCAAACCAAATCCAGCAGCACATCAAAAAGTTTATTCACCATGATTAAGGTAGCTTCATCCCCAGGTTGCAAGGTTGGTTCAACATATACAAATCAATAAATGTGATTCATCATATAAATGGAACTGAAGACAAAAATCGTGACTGTCTCAATAGATGCAGAAAAGGCCTTTGCTAAAATTCAGCATTTCTTAATGTGAAAAATTCTCAATACACCAGGTATTGAGAGAACATACCTCAAAATAATAAAAGCCACATATGACAAACCCCCCAATATCATGCTGAAGGGAAAAAGCTGGAACCATTTCCCTTAAAAACAGGTACAAGACAAGGATGCCCTCTCTCACCACTCCTATTCAACATAGTAATGGAAGTCCCAGCCAGGGCAATGAGGCAAGAAAAGGAAATAAAGTGTATTCTAATAGGAAGAGAGAAAGTCAGACTATCTGTACTTGCAGATCATGTGGTTCTATATCTGGAAAACCCCATCAACTCAGCCCAAAAACTTAATTAAGCTGATAAACAACTTCAGCAAAGTCTCCTGATACAAGATTAATGTGTAAAAAATTACTAGCATTCCAAAACACCAACAACCATCAGGCCAAGAGCCACACTATGAATGAACTCCCATTCACAATTGCCACAAAAGCAATAAAATACCTAGAAATAGAGCTAAGTAGGGAGGTGCAAGATTTCTACAAGGAGAAATACAAACCACTACTCAAAGAAATCAGAGATGACAGAAACAAATGCATAAACATTCCATGCTCATTTCATGCTCATGGATTTCATGATCATTGGAAAAATCAATATTGTTCAAATGGGCATATTGCCCAAAGCAATTTACAGATTCAATGCTATTCCTATTAAACTACCATTGAGATTCATTTTAAAATCTATATGGATCCAAAAAAGAGCCCAGATAGCAAAGGCAATCTTAAGGAGAAAGAACAAAGCTAGAGGTATCATGATATCCAACTTAAAACTATACTAAAAGTCTACAGTTACCAAAACAGCATGGTACTGTTAAAGAATCAGACACATAGACCAATGGAACAGAATAGCCCAGAAATAAGACTGCATATCTACAATGATCTGATCTTCAACAAATCTCACAAAAACAAGCAATCAGGAAAGGATTTTCTATTCAATAAATGGTGCTAGGATAACTGGATAGCCATGTGCAGAAGATTAAAACTGGATCCCTTCATTATATCATATATAAAAATTAACTCAAGATGGATAAAAGACTTAAATGTAAACCCAGTGCTATAAAAACTCTGGATGATAACTTAGGCAGGCAGTACCATTCAGGACATAGGCATGGGCAAAGATTTCATGACAAAGATACGAAAAGCAATTAAAACCAAAGCAAAAATTGACAAATGGGTTCTAATTAAACTAAAGAGCTTCTGCACAGCAAAAGAAGCTACCAACAAGAGTAAACAAACAACCTACAGACTGGGAGAAAGTTTTTGCAAACTACGCATCTGACAAAGGTCTGATATTCAGCATCTATAAAGAACTTAAACAACTTTACAAGAAAAAAAAAGCTTATTACAAAGTGGGCAAAGGACATGAACAAACACTTTCCAAAAGAAGACATACATGCGGCCAACAATCAATGAAAAAAGGCTCAACATCACTAAATTATTAGAGAAATGCAAATAACCACAATAAGATACCATCTCACAACAGTCAGAATTACTGTTATCAAAAAGTCAAAAAATAAAAGATGCTGGCGAGGTTCTGTAAAAAAGAAACGCTTATACCATTGGTGGGAGTGTAAATTAGCTCAATCTTTGTGGAATACAATGCGACAGTTCTTCAAAGACCTAAAGACAGAAATACCATTTGACCCAGTAATCCCATGACTGAGTATATACCCAAAGGAATATAAATCATTCTATCATAAAGACACATGCACACATGTGTTCATTACAACTCTGTTCACAGTAGCAAAGACATGAAAGCAGCCTAAACGCCCATCAGTGATGGACTGGAAAAAGATAATGTGGTACGTGTACACCATGAAATACTGTGCATTCATAAAAATGAGATCATGTCCTTTGCGGGAACATGGATAGAGCTGGAGCTGGAGGCTATTCTCCTTAACAAAGTAACACAGGAACAGAAAATCAAATAGTGCATGTTCTCACTTATAAGTGGGAGCTAAATGATGAGAACACATGAACACATAGAGGGGAATCACACACACTGTGGCCTGTTGGAGACGGGAGAGTGAGAGAAGGGAGAGGAGCAGGAAAAATATCTATTGATACTAGGTTCAATAGTTGAACCTATTGAACGGATGATGAAATAATCTGTACAACAAGCCCCATGATACAAGTTTAGCTGTGTAACAAACCTGTACATGTACATGTACCCCTGAACTCAAAATAAAGTTACAAAAAAGACAAGCCACATATTGAAAAAAAAATACTTTGTACTTGTGCAGTTAACAGATAATTGATATCTAAGATTTACAGAGGAGTTATGTAAATACTAAAAAAAAAAAAAGTCACCCAAAAGCTAAATGGACAAAAGCTAAAGGGTAATAATTTATACAATAAAACTTATACATGAATTTTAAATATGTAACAAGATGCCTGAGTTTATTAGCAATTAAAGACAAGTAAATTAAAATGATGAAGACTATCCAGACTGGCAAAATTTCTCAAAGTTTAGTAATTTGAAGTTTCCATGAGAGTGGGGAGATAGAGTGCCTGATTTTGTAAATTGTAGGTGTAGAGATGAGATTACTTCAGCCACTTTGGATTTTCAATATAAATAAGATTTGACTTAGAAATTCTATTTTTCAGAGTTCATTCTGAAAATACATATGCAAATGAACATGAATATATGTGAATATTACAGCACTATTTGTAACAGTGAAATTGAAAATAATCTAAGGGAGAGTAAACTGAGCATACCGAAGTAAATTACAATGCAGCTATTGTTAGGATTAATACGGGATCATTAAAAAGAATATGTTAAATCTGCATGTATTGACACAAAGTTAGTCAAGCTTCATGCTACAGAAAAATGTCAATGGCAGTGCAATGCAAATACTAAGACTCCATATGTGCCTAGAACAAAAAAGTTTATTAAGATAAAGTACTAATTAACAGCAATTACAACTAAAATTAGTGTTTGAGGTGGGGGAATGGACATGAGAAAATGGAAAAGAGAAGGAAGGAAGGAAGACTATTGCTTTTCCACTACATAATCCTATATTGTTTGGGATTATTACTATTACTGTGTGTATTAATTATGTGATTAAAATTTTTAGAAGTTCAATAATTATAAATCAATAATACATAATGATAAGTGTGGACTGAGTAGTGGGAAAGTACATAGAAGTTTTTTTTTTTTTTTTTTTTGAGATGGAGTCTTACTCTGTCGCCCAGGCTGGAGTGCAGTGGCCGGATCTCAGCTCACTGCAAGCTCCGCCTCCTGGGTTTATGTCATTCTCCTGCCTCAGCCTCCCGAGTAGCTGGGACTGCAGGCGCCCGCCACCTCGCCTGGCTAGTTTTTTGTATTTTTTGGTAGAGACGGGGTTTCACCGTGTTAGCCAGGATGGTCTCGATCTCCTGACCTCGTGATCCGCCCGTCTCGGCCTCCCAAAGTGCTGGAATTACAGGCTTGAGACACCGTGCCCAGCCCATAGAAGATCTTAAACTAGTAAATAATAATTTTCCACAAGAGTTTATTCATTTAAAGCTAAAGAACAGAGGGGTGATGTTCTCTGGAAGACCTAGGCTCTGCAGTCTTTAAGTCACTGCTCGTTCTTGTGGTTATTAATTACTCATAGATGAGATTCCATAGGTTTTCCATGCCTGGGCCCTGGTATTTTATCAGAAATGTATGCATGAAAATTCAGAATGTGGCCAGGCGTGGTGGCTCACGTCTGTAATCCCAGCACTTTGGGAGGCTGAGGCAGGCAGATCACGAGGTCAGGAGTTCGAGACCATCCTGGCTAATACAGTGAAACCCCGTATTTACTAAACATATAAAAATTAGCCGGGAGTGGTGGCATCCACCTGTAGTTCCAGCTACTTGGGTACTAATCTCACCTCTAAGGCAGAAGAAGAATCGCTTGAACCTGGGAGGTGGAGGTTGAAGAGCCAAGATCTTGCCACTGTACTCCAGCCTAGGCGACAGAGCGAGACTCAGTCTCAAAAAAAAAAAAAAAAAGAAAAGAAAAGAAAAGAAAATTCACTGTGTGTGTGACTGAGCCTGTGTGTATGTGTGCGTTCATGAATTTAAGAATTAGAGACTTAAAAAAGATATGTTGCTTATTTATCACTTATTATTTTAAGGCATTAATTAGGGGGAACCTTGAAGTGTTACCTCTTTGACCTGTGTCTCTCAACCTTACTGTTGCTTGAGGCCTAGTGATATTTATTTGCAACATAAGTTGCAGATATTGAAAAACAAAAAAAACTGATTCCTCCCCTAGATATAGAACAATTGCAAAAAAACAGCTTTTGATCATTTTGGGGAAAACTGAAATCTTTATGTCTCCATTAAATGTATATGTATTCTTTTCTCTAAGGCTTTTACTCTGTGCTTGTAAGACTGACTACCAACATCTCTCCCTAGGTGTATTTATTGAATTTAGGAGTTTCATTTTGTTGCCAAAAATGTTGTAATTGTGAAGAATGGTAAGAAATAATAAAATATAGATAGGATCAGCTTTATCCTGACATCCCTGGATATGTCTTCCACCAGCCTTAAATTTGGATCCTGGTTCCATTTTAGTCTTCTCAGTGTTGCAGGCACAGGAAATGCAGACCTTACTAGCCAAGAAAAATACTACCCAAATCATCAGGCAGGTATGTGGCAGGTGGCCATCCAGGAGTTTAAACTCAATAAATTTAAAACTCCATGAAATAGGGAGCAGGCAGCTTCAGAACACTATCGGTTTTGATAGCATCTGCTCATTTTCCAGTCACCAGAGAAAGCTCTACAACTCTTGTGATCTCAAAATACAAGATTTTTTCACTTACTTGAAATGAATCTATTTTAGAAGTTCTGTTTGTGTCATTAATTGAGTTTCTAAACAAAACTACTTCTGTGTGGCTGAAAAGGAGTTGGTTAGAGTAACATCTTTTATAGCTAAATATTTCTTAAAGTCATGTCATATCAAATGCATGTTGTATCATGGTAGGTTAATAATTAATCTTGCATATTTTAGACTTGCAAACCCTAACAAACATCAGAGGCTGTGTGGCTTGCCTGGAACCACAGCAAATTGGCTGAATAACCAGGACTAAGATACAGAATGTTCTGTTTCACAGTTCAGGGCTTTGGAACCACACTGATTTATCATAATGACACCTCAAGACCAGAAACCATTGGCAAACAGGAAAAAAGAAGGATTTATACAAAACAGAGCAATTAACTAAGGGGAAAAGAGAGAAGGAGAAATGGGGCATAAAGATAAAAAAGGAAAATGAGAGAGAAAACTAAATAAGATTAGAGGAAAAAATAAAACTAAAATTAAATCTATTATTAAGTGGCTTTATCTCAGTGGACAGAATATAAACACCCGAGCACTGTTATTTAATCCATAATTCACTCCAGAAAACTGTATTGAGGACCCCAGTAAAGAAGACAGACTACAATAATTTTTCATATCAACGTCAGTAAGCATTTCCAAGTAATTCAACTTAATGTTATAATATAAAAAAGCAAAAGGAAAAAAAAAAAGAAGAGGAGGAAGGGAAGAAAGATCTCTGTTTCTTATTGCTCTTATTAGACATTTGTTCATATAATATTTAATTAAATTATGTAAAGCACAAAAATTCTAGAAACAAGTACATTTGGTGAGAATAGAATTTTGTAGCTATATCAGGCAGGAATTTGCTAGCAGGGAGTATTCAGAATGCCATTAGCATCAGTCGGTGAGGTTTATGGAGTGTAGATTAATTCAGTGCATTATTAAGTGGAAGTCAGTTCAGAGAACTTCTACTGTAAATGACCAATAACAATAGCTTGCCCTTTTAGCACCAGCTTTCTGAAATTGTTCTGGAAATGAACTCAGTTGGTAGGCATTTCCTAAGCAATTTAAAAGAATAGATTGAGAAGCCTGAAATGTATGCTGACTCTGAATAAACTCTCTCTAAAACCAGAAAGGAGAATTTTTCCTGTAGATAAGATTCTTCAGTGAGGGATATCCCATCTTCTATAAACCAGACAAAGTAATTCAGGAGCACCACCAGCACACAACTAGGATTGTAGAATCTAGCCATGACATTCTTTCATACGATATCTGTAAGGCGTGAGCTAAGCTTTTAATACTATTTTCCTCCATGCTGAAGCCAAAGTAGCTTAGTCAAACACAAGATATGTTGTCTGAAACAATTCTTTTGAATAACTGGGTGTGCTTGGCAACAGAAAACATAAATTTTATAGAAATTCACTGAAAGTTTCAGAATAAATCAGGTATAAGACAATATTTTTTAAGAATCTGATGACTTTAGCCAAATATGTATATGTTTCTGCACACTCATGTATGTGTACATGTGCACGCATGCACGCACATGTATGGATCTACTTTTTATTAACTGGCACTGATTAACAATGTAAAGAAGCTAGTCAATGTTGATGAAAAAACAAACTCAGTAAAAAATATTTAAAGAGATTTATTTTCAGCCAATATGAGTGATCATGGCCTGCAGCACAGTCTCAAGAGGTCCTGAGAAAGTGTGCCCAAGTTGGTTGGGTCACAATTTGGTTGTATACATTTTAGGGAGACAGGAGTTACAGACAAAGACGTAAATCAATACATGTAAGATATACACTGGTTGGGCCCCCAAAGGCAGGACATTTCAAAGAAAGGGAGGGGGAGACTCTTATAAGTCATGCCTGGGTTCAAAGATTTTCTGGCTGGCAATTGTTTGAAAAAGTTCAGCTTTCTCTAAAGACTTGAACTAAAGTTTTGAGTTAAGGTAAGGGGAACATGGAAGTCAAGGTTCCTGTTACATAAATAAAGCCTCTAGGTAGCAGCCTTAGAGAGAATATGGTTAATGTCTCTCTCTTCTCAGATTCTAAAGCTATTAGACCCTCATTTAACCTCTCTCAGATATGGGAAAGACATAGGATGGGAAGGTTCTCTGCAGATGTATATTTCTCCCACAAAAGACAGTTTTGCGGACCATTTCAAAGTATGTCAAGGAAATATATTTTATGTGAAATATTTTGGTCTATCTCAGGGTCTGCGTATTAGTCCATTCTCATGTTGCTAATAAAGACATGTCCAAGACTTGATAATTTATAAAGAGAAAGAGACTACACATGGCTGGAGAGGCCTCACAATCATGGCAAAAGGCGAAGGAGGAAAGAAGGCATATCTTACATGGCTGCAGGCGACAGAATATGTGTAGGGGGACTCCCCTTTATAAACCATCAGATAGCATAAACCTTATTTACAGTCATGAGAACAGCATGGGAATGACCTGTCCCCGTGATTCAGTTACCTCCCACTGGGTTTGTCTCAGGACACATGGGGATTATGGGAGCTACATGCAAAATGAAATTTGGGTGGGGACACAGCCAAACTACATTAGTCTGCTAACTGTCATGTGATGCTATACCAGAGTCACGTTGGAATTAATAATCTAATTGTTATAAAGACTCTTTTTTTGTCAGTCTTATGCTCTGTCTTTTAATGTTAATGCTGGTTAGTTATGCCTAAACTCCAAAAGGACTGGGATATAACAAAGTGTCTTCAACCTCCTTTCCTGTCATGGCCTAAAATTTAGTTCTTCAACTTTCTGTGGGGTCCTCTTTGCCAAAGGGGAGTCCATTCAGTCAGCTGAGAGGCTTAGCATTTTATTTTTGTTTACAGCAGTAATTGGGGAAGATATTCATTTTTTAAAACTATTCATTAGATATTTATTAAGATGAAAAGCTCCCTGGTGTGTGTGTGTGCCATTTGATTGAAATGCAGCTTTCTAGGACCATATCAGTTAAAATAATCTGGGACCAATGCCCACCATTTGTCTTTTCTATCTGTTCACAGGGTATATAATTGAGAAACAATAAAGCTTATTAGAAAACATTTCCATACAAGTATTTACCCTATACCATTCTTACTTTGTTTTTCTCTTCTTTTTTTCCCTTCTCTGAACCAGTTCTCTGCTTTTCAATGGTATCATTATGTATCTAATCACTGAGTTCCACTGTGTTAGGTACTTGAGTAACATGGAGATGCCTTTTAAATTTTAAAGCTTTTTTGAGAGCTATCTCATTTTCTAGATGAGAATAGAGTAGAAAGCAACTTGACTGATGTCACATACAACAATAACTAGAACTACCTGGTGCTAACTCCAAAACCCATCGTTTCTCAGATTGATCCTTGGCTTTCCCATCAATTTGGGATTTCACTAAGTGTTTTTCCTCTCTAATTTAGATGCATGTGGGTAACTTGTCTCAATGCCACTCTTGTGAAAGAGAAAACCCTGACTCTGTTTCTATCTTTCTTTGTCCAAAATGCTCCACTCCTGCAGAACTGAAGTAGTAAAATACCGAACACATTTGCAACTAGAATTTTAAAACATGCTGTGTGAATCTTCAGATTTCCTTTTCTTTGCTGTGTAATACACAAAGCTAAGTTCCCTGCTATTAATATTCCTGCTGTGTGTGGGTATATGTCAGGAAAAAGCCACATTATGATATTTTTATACAAATTATTCCAAGTCATGCTGTCCTGTCAATCTAAAAATGAGAGCCCTAGTGGCAACTTAAGTAGAATAATTCATCAAAGGTAAAGGGATTAATGGTAAGTCTTGCATGTATAATTATTTCTTCATGTACCATTCAAAAACTATTTATGACTGTCTACTAATTTAGGCATGGCATCATATGCACAGGCTTAGTGTAGTTACATTGCCTATATTAAGATTCTTTCTGGCCCTGGGAACTGTGCTGGCTAAAAGTGGAGTTCAGGAAATGCCACCCCCAAATATACCACTTTGGAGTATATACCGATATCTTTGAACTAAGGGCACTTGGGGAAGACTAGATATAAGCAGAATCTTTCCCTGAGCTCCCCTTAGCTGCCTAACAACAGATCCTCTCAAATTAACCCAGTGGTCGTGAATCCCTTCCCCAGGGATTCTATTAACCAAGGAAAATTAACTGGGGTCCCAGGAGATAAAGATGAAGTTTGATACCATGCCCAGATAGACAATCACCTGTTCTTCTGAGTGCTGCTCCGAGACAACTTTTATTACCTGAGAGATGCTTTATCTGTATAACAAGACAACATTTATTCACCATACTTCTCCTCCATCACCCTCCCATAACTTGTGTTACCACCATCTCCCAGAAGGGCCTCAAGATGTTGTATAAACTGCAATCATTTGATTCTTCTTCAAGACTCACATATTGTGTGACTCCCATGCATACCTATGCAAATAAATATGTTTGTTTTTCTCCCGTTAATATATCTTATGCCAATTTAATTTATAGCCCAGTCAAGGAACCTAAAAGAGTGAAGGGAAGCCATTTGTTGCTCTCCTATAAAAGTAATTTACAAGACGTTTCAAGAAGATAAAAGTATCTCTTTCCATTAGTTCTGGTAGGAGGGCAGTCTTGCATTACTTTTTGGTCTTCATATTAGTGATTAATAACATAGTTTGTGAGTGATTGGCTATTATCCTATACATAAGCAGATAATTTCTGAAGTTGGGTATTTCTGCTGTTGATAAGTGGATGTATTTTACATCAACAAAGGAATTTAGATATTTTCATTCGTTCTCTGTCCATGCATTATTTTTTTAACATATTTACTAAATATTCTCTATGTGCCAGGCATTATGCTAGCTACTGAATATACAGTAGTAATTAGAAGTCATCTTCTTTATTCTCATGAAGTTTAAAATTTAATAGAGGGTTTCCGAGAGTGAAGGTTGTCACTTACGTGCTACAAACAAAAAGCTGGACAAACTGACTCACCAACATCTTTTGGACGCATCAAAAGACTGATGTTGCAGGGTGAGCTTCCAATTGAAAATTGAAAGAGACAGGTGAAACCATAGAGTCACAGCTGAGCTCTTCCTCCAAAGAACAGAAGCTGATAAACAGCCATAAACTGATAGGAACACTTTAATGGCAACTTTGATCATTTGCGGGAGACTGAGAGTGACTGTTATGAGAATGACTGATTCCTGGGGACTGCAGCCTTAGAGAGATCCCACACTTTCCTGGGCTTTACCTATCAACACCCCATCAAGTTCTCTCAGTGAAAATCAGATGGCCTCCAGGATAGGGAGTAGGTGGAGCAAGAAATATACAAGATGATCCTGGAGCATCTAGTAGTACCAGCAAGTAAAGAAGTGCTAAAATGTCAAACAAACAAACACAAACAAGACCATAACTAGGTTATGTCAAATTGATTTAAAATAAAAACCAAAAAACAAATGAAAGAATGCCCAGTGGCTAAAATTGAAGTAACCTGAGCAACAAAATAAGTAATATGGTATAGGATTATAGTCCAAATATGAAATAAACATTCACAAGTCCATACTAATATAAGTAAATGATTGACTGTATTCACAAACAGGAGAGGAAGGACAGATCTCTCATCCAGAGGAAGCCCAAGTAACTGATGTAGACACTCCACTTTCAAAGGGGTGGAGCATATCTCATATCTCCCTGCTCTTTAAGTGTAGACAGTGCATTGTGACTTCCTTCCAAATAGTGCAGAATGGAAAGAAGAAAACTGGTAACTTTACAATAGAGAAACCTGACAAACAACCTCATCCAGGTGATAAAGTTTAACATAAATAGTGATAAGTAATATTCATAGTATGCACCTTGAAGTGTGATGAAAATGATACTTTACCTCAGAGTCTTCCCTAAAATCACATAACTCCAGTCTAATCACAGGAAAAGCATCAGACAAATCCCAGTTGAAAGACATTCTACAACATATCTAACGATTACTCCTCAAAACTTCAAGGTTGTCAAAAACAAGGAAAATCGGAAATGCTCACAGCCAAGAGACTAAAGATATTTAAGACTTAATGTAATATGGTATCCTGGGTGTAATCCTGGAACAGGAAAAAGGACATTGGGTTTAAAAACAAATTAAGTATATATAAATAAAGTATTATTTTAGTTAATAATAATGAACAAATACTGGCTTATGAATGGAAATAAATGTACAATACTAACATATAAGATATCAACAATAAGAAAAACTGGGTACAAAGTATATAGAAACTCTGTACTATCTTTTCAACTTTTTTGTAAACCTGCAACTATTCTAAATTTTATTTTAAAAGTTAAAGGGAAATAAAATATTCTCAGACAAAACTTGAACAAATTTATCACTAGAATACCTACACTGCAGAAAATATTAATGTAAATTCCTTAGGTAGATGGAAAATATGTAGGTCAGCAACCTGAATTTATGTAAAGAGAAAAATATCAAGAAAAAATAGATGGACAAAATACTTTTCCTCTCTTTTTTAAATTGATTTAAAATATAGTAAAGAAACACTGCAAAACCCAAAGTATAAAGCCCAGAGATAAATATTTAGTTATAAATGTCCATGACTTTCATTATGAAATGAAAATGACAATGGGAAGCTGTGATTC
>NW_016804647.1:545940-548803 GCF_001698545.2 Rhinopithecus bieti
AAAAAAAAAAAAAAAAAGAGACAAAAAGCAAGGTAGAATGTTTTTGCCCTATAGCATTGACCTCACCATGACTCCAGATTCTCCACATTTCTCCTAATGCTCTTGAATTTTCTTCCAAAGAATATAGAAAATCAGTCTCTGGTATTATAAATAATGATGTTACTGATAAAATAGTTACACAAAATTATACTAACAAAGGCTTAGATTTGCAAATAGCACAATGTTTCTTAAATAGAAGAGTGAGAAATCATACTGGCAAAATTGCAACCTTCAATTATTACCCACCCAAGACTAGACTTAGTTGAAATAATCACACAAAATGGAAGAACTACCCCTGGTAAGATACAGGACTAACTAAAACTAAACAGACAGATTAAGACATGATGATAAAATATAGAAATAAAAGACTAGGAAAATTGGACTTGAGAAAATAATGACAACAAAATATGGTAAACAATGTCAGAGCTATAAAATATATAATTTTACAAGAGGAAAAATTTTCACGGTGGAGAAAACCTGATTGATGAACTAACCACTTATATAAAATGTGTGCTATAACAAACCCAGTAGCTGATTTCTGGAAAACATTAATAAAATAGATAGACTATTAGCTAGACCAATAAAGAAAAAAGTTCCCAATAAACACAATTAGAAATGATGAAGGGAATGTTACCACTGACCCCATAGAAATAAAAGCAACCATCAGAAACTACTACAGAAACCTTTATGCACACAAACTGGAAAACCTAGAAGAGATAAAAAAAAAAAAAATTCTGAACACATATACCCTTCCAAGGCTGAGCCAGGAAGAAACTGATTCCCTAAACAGACCAACAATGAGCTCTGAAATTGAATCAGCAATAAATAGCCTACCAACCAACCAAATAAATAAATAAATAAGCCCGGGGCCTGATGGATTCTCCGCCGAATTCTACTAGGTGTAGAAAAAAGAGCTGGTACCATTCCTGTTGACACTATTCCAAAAAATGAGGTGGAGGGACTTTTCTTCAATTCATTCTATAAGGTCAGTGTCATCTTGATACCAAAAAATGGTAGAGACACAACAACAAAAAATTAAGGCCCATATCTTTAATGAACGTTGATGCAAACATCCTCAACAGAGTACTTACAAACCAAATTCAACAGAATATTTAAAAGCTTATTCACCATGATCAAGTAGGCTTCATATCCAGGATGCAAGGTTGATTCAACATATGCAAATCAATAAGTGTGATTCATCGCATACAAATAGCTATAGACAAAAACTTCATGATTAAATATAATTAGAAAAAGCTTTTGATAAAATTCAATAACCATTCATGTTGAAAACTCTCAATATACTAGGTTTTGAAGGAACATACCTCAAAATAATAAGAGTCATCTATGAGAAACTGACAGCTAGCATTATACTGAAAGGGCAAAAGCTGGAAGCATTTCCCCTGAAAACCAGCACAAGACCAAGTTGCTCTTTCTCACCACTTCTATTCAAAATGCTATTGGAAATTCTAGCCATGGCAGTCAGGCAAGAGAAAGAAATAAAGGGAATCCAAATATGAAGAGAGAAAGTCAAACTATCCTTTTTTGCAGACAACATGATTCTATATCTAGAAGACCCAAGAGTCTCAGCCCAAAGGCTCCTTCAGCTGACAAACAACTTCAGCAAAATTTCAGGATAGAGAATCAACATACAAAAATCACTTCCTTTCCTATACACCAACAACAGCTGTGCCAATAGCCAAAGCAGAAGGCAATCTCATTCACAATTGCCACCAAAAGAATAAAATATCTAGGAATGCAGCTTATCAGTGAGGTGCAAGATCTCTACAAGGAGAACTACAAACCACTGCTCAAAGAAATTAGGGAAGACACAAATGGAAAAACATCTGATGCTCAAGGATAGAAAGAATCAATATCATTGTAATGGCTATACTGCCCAAAGCAATTTACAGATCCAATGCTACTCCTTTCAAACTGCCTATCATTGAGATTATTCACAGAACTAGAAAAAAAGCTATTTTAAAATTCACATGGAACCAAAAAGAACCCGAATAGCCAAGGCAATTCTGAGCAAACAAACAAAGCTGAATGCACATGCTACCTGACTTCAAACTATAGTACAAGGACACAGTAACCAAATCAGGATGGTACTGGTACAAAAATAGGCACATAGACCAATGAAACAGAATAGAGAGCCCAGGAATAAGGCCGCACACCTACAACCATCTGATCTTCAACAAAGCTGAGAACAGTCAGTGGGAAAAAGACTCCCTATTCAATAAACGGTGCTGGGATAACTGGCTAGACATAGGCAGAAGATTGAAGCTGAACCCCTTTCTTACACCGTATACAAAAATCAACACAAGACGTAATTAAAGACTTAAATGTAAAACCCAAACTATAAACAATCTGGAAGACAATCTAGGCAATCCCATCCTGGACATAGGCACAGGCAAATATTTCATGCTGATGATGCTGGAAGCAATTGAAACAAAAGCAAAAATTGACAAATGAGATCTAATTAAATGTAAGAGCTTCTGCACAGTCAAAGAAACTATTAACAGAGTAAAGAGACAACCCACAGCACAGCAGAAAACATTTGCATACTATGCATCTGACAAAGTTCTAATATCCAGCATCTGTAAGTAACTTATACAGATTTACAAGAGAAAACCAAACAATACCATTAAAAAGTGGCAGATGATATGAACAGACACTTTTTAAAAGAAAACGTATGAGGCCAACGAGCATATAGGAAAAAAGTCACTATCTCTGATTATTGGAGAAATACAAATCAAAACCACAATGAGATACCATCTCAGCACCAGTCAGAATGGCTACTATAAAAAGTCAAAAAATAGGCCGG
>NW_016804647.1:550961-570292 GCF_001698545.2 Rhinopithecus bieti
GAAAAAAACAAAAGTCAAAAAAATAACAGATACTGACAAAGTTGCAGAGTAAAGGGGACACTTACACACTATTGGTGGGAGTGTAAATTAGTTCAACTATTGTGAAAAGCAGTATGGCGATTCCTTAGAGAGCTACAAGCTAAACTACCATTTGCCTTAGCAATTCCATTACTGCATATACACCCAGAGGAATAGAAATCATTCTGCCATAAAGAAATACGCATACAAATGTTCATTGCAGCACTATTCATAATAGCAAAGACATAGAATCAACGTAAATCCCTATCATTGGCAGATTTGATAAAGAAAATGTGATACATATAAACCATGAAATACTGTTCATCCATAAAAAAACAAAGAGATGATGTCTTTTGTGGGAACACAGATGGAGTTGGAGGCTATTATTCTCCAGCTAGCTACTAACACAGGAACCAGTTATCACATGTTCTCACTTATAGTTGGGAGCTAAATGATAAGAACTTAAGAATACAAAGAAAGAAACAACAGACACTGGGGTCTACTTGAGGGTAAACGGTGGGAGGAGAGAGAGAAGCAGAAAAGATAACTATTGGGTGCTTGGCCTAATATCTGGGTGATGAAATAATCTATACAACAAACCCTCATGACACGAGTTTACCTATGTAACAAACCTTCACATGTACCCCTGAACCTAAAAGTTAAAAAAGAAAAAAGTTAAAATGAATGAATAAATAAAATGTGTGCTATAAAGTACTGAACATGACAAAAATAGTTTGACAAAATATAGTAAAATGCTAAAATAAAATTGCTTAACTGAACTATGTAAAAATTGATAGTTCTTGATTTTAATGAAATTTATTCTAGTTGATATTCTCATGAAAATGTATCAATTTGGATAGAATGTTGACAAAAATGTATTAAAATTTTTTGTACAGCCTAAAAAATATGGATGTAAAGCTATACTTAAGTCCTGAAACTATCCATTAAAACAAACAAAAAGCAAGATTTACCAAGTATTGATTATAGTTAACACTGCTAGATGTTAGACATTTGTTATTTAAGATAGGCACAATTCCTGTCCTCATGGAACTCAAATATATTGTGAAAAGTTGGCTTTTAAAAAGTAAAATAATGATCCATGTAATAGATACTACAGTTTCAATGTTGGTAAAAGCCTTATAGCAAAATAATAATATGTAAGAAAGCTGACTGGATGCAAATTAAGTAAGAAAGCATTATGAATTTTTATGAAAAGCTTCTCTGAGAAAGTAGCTTTGAAGTGTATATCTGAGGGAGAAGCAGCTAGTTTCAAAAGAAGAGCAATTTCAACATCTGAGAGAAGGAAAGACCTTAGCATATGTGAGTCAAAAGAGGGTCACATTGTGTCAGAGCAGGAATGAGAAACCAATGAGATATAGCTGAAGAACAATGCGGAGCTTTGGACTTAACTCGTGGGGCTGATGTAAAGACTGTTGGCAGGATTACAACTTATGTTTGGGTATAAAAATTGTATGAGCTCAGATTGAGCAGAAGTTTACTGGAGGCAGGAGAGAGACACTAGAAATCAAAGCGATTTAGATCAAGAATTGAGTTTCGGACATGTTAAAGGTGGCATGCCTGCATGATATTTAAATGGGGGACTCCAATTGGGTACGAGTCTGGAGTTTGAAAAATATATCTGCAATTACATGTATCTTAAGTGCCAGACACCTGTGGGTGGTATTAAAAGCACGTGAATGCTTGAAGATGTAAGAAGAGATAGGAAGATAATTGAGAGGGAATCACCAATAAAGAGGCACTGGCTAAATCTGTATTAAGGAAGCCAATAGAGGAGATTTTCAAGACGCAGAACACCATCAACTATGAAAAACACTTGTGAGATTTGGTGACGTTTGCACAGGAACAATAATGAGGGAAGACAGAAGCAAATACTGGACTCATTAACATAGTTATTTTCATTATTTGCCTTTTAAAATATGTTTATTGTGGCAAAATATACATGACATAAAAATTACCATTTTAACTCTTTTAAGTGTACAATTAAATGGCATTGGTCATTCACATCGTGCAACCACCATCACCATGCATCTCCAGAAGTTCTCATCCCAAATTGAAACTGTACAAATTTAACTTCCAATTCTCCTTTCCCCAGCCTTGGCAATCACGGTTATCTGCAAAGAGAAAAAATTTTACTTCTTCTATTCGAAGTCGATGACCTTTTATTTTTTATTATTTTCTAATAGCTCTAGTTAGAACTTCCAATATCATGTTTAATTAGAAGTGACACAAGCAGGCATTCTTGTCTTGTTATTAATCTAAGGGCAAACACTTTTGGTTTTTTTCACTATTGACTATGATATTAGCCAAAGGATTTTCTAGTTTTTTCATGTTGAAGAAGTTTATTTTATTCCTAGTCTTTGGAGTGTTTTATTATTAAAGGCTACGGAAGGTTTTATTCTGAATATATTGGATGATTCTTCTGTTTTTGGTTTATTTTGTGGTGTGTTGTTTTGCTTTTGCTTTGATTCTGTTACTAGGAAGAAAATCAATTATTTTTCTGTATTGAACTACCTTTGAATTGCAGGGATAAATCTCACTTGACCATGATATATAATCATTTTCCTATGCTACTGAATGTAGTTTATTAGCATTTTGTTGAAGATTTTTAAATAAACAGTTCACAAAAGGCATTGGTCTGTAGTTTTCTCATAATATTTTTGTCTGGCTTTAACATCAAGATAATGCTCACCTCATAAAATGAGTTAGAAAGTGTTTCCTCCTCTTCAATTTTCTAGAATAATTTGAGAAAGATTGGTGCTAATCCTTTCAATATTTGGTACAGTTGTGAAGCCATTTGGTCAAAGGACTTTCTTTGTGTTAGATTTTTATTATTGATTCTACTTCCTTACTAACTATAGGTCTATTCTTATTGTCAGTTCATGATTTGGTCTTGCTAAGTTTGTGCTTCTAGGAAGTTGTCCACTTCATCTAGGTCATCCAATTTGTTGGTGTACAATTATTCATAGAACTCTCCTATACTTTTTTTAATTGGTAGCAATGCTCCCACTTGCAGTTCTGATTTAAGTAATTTGAGCCTTCTCCCCTTTTCTGTTAGTCTCGCTCACTAATGTTTGCCAGTTTTGTTAAGCTTTTTACATAAAATGTTGTGGTTTCCTTGATTTTCTATATTGTTTTTCTTTTTTCTGCTTTATGTACCTCTTTTGTACCCTTTATTTTCATCCCTTCTACTATTTTGGGCTTACTTTAATGCCATTTTCTACTTTTTTAAGGTGTAAAATTGGGCGTTTTAATTGAAATATTTCTTCTTTTAATGTAATTGATTGTGACTATACATTTTATTTTAGCAATGCTTTCACCAAATCCCATATGTTTTGGTATATTGTACTTTTATTTTAATTTGTCTGAAGGAATTTTCCAGTTTCTCTTGGAATTGCTTCTTTGACCTATTGGTGGTTTAATGATGTGTTATCTAATTTCCAGACACTTTAAAAATTTCCAGTATTACTGTAATTACTGATTTCTAGCTTTATACATTGTGGTATAAAATGATACTTTCTACAATGTCAATCTTTTAAATTTTACAAAAACTTTTTTGGCATAACATATGGACAATGATCCATGCTCAAATGAGAAAAATGATTCTTTGTTGTTGTTGTTTGCTGTTTTGTTCTGCATGTGCCTAATCCAGCTGGTTTACAGTGTGGTTCAAGTTTTCTACTTCCTCATTGATCTTCTGTTTGGTTGTGCTATCCATTATTGAAAATGACATATTAAAGTCTGCAACTATTATTGTTAAACTGTTATTGATTATTCTCAATTTCCGCCTTTAATTTTGTCAATCTTTGTTTCATTTATTTTCACATTTTTATGTTGACTTTATGTGTTTATAATTCATATATCTTGTTGGTTAATAGCTCTTTTATCAGTATGTAATGTTCTTCTTGTCTCTTGTAATAGTTTTGGACTTACTATTTTGCCTGATGTTAGTATACACATAAAAATGCATACGTGTGCTCTTTTTTTCTTAATATTTGCACAAAATGTCTCTTTTGTTTCCATTTAAACCTGCTTGTGTCTCGTATCTAAAAAGAGTCTCTTGGCTGGGTGCAGTGGCTCATGCCTGTAATCCCAGCATTTTGGGAGGCTGAGTCAGGAGGATCGCTTGACCACAGGAGTTTAAGCAGAGCCTGGGCCACACAGGGAGACCTTGTCTCTAAAAAAATAATAAAATAAGATGAAATAGAGTTTCTTATAGACAGCATAAACTTAGATCACATTTTTTTCCTTTTAAATATTCTGCTAATCTTGACTGGGGAGTTTAATTAATATACATTTAGAGTAAAAAAAAAGTTCTTTTGCAATTTTGTTATTTTATGTTTGCCTCATAGCATTTTATTTCTCATTTCTTCTATTATTGTTTTTTCATATATACAGTTGATTTTTAGTAGCATATTTTGGTTCTTTTCTCATTTCCTTTTATGTTACTGTATAGATAATTATTTGTGCTCCCTATAAAGATTGCATACATTATCTTCTGCTTATAATAATCTAATATTAATTGATAATACCTAACTTCAACTGCACAAACTCCTATATAGTTCTAACTTCCACAATATCGATGATGCACATTACATCCTTATACGCTGTGTACCCACAGCATATACTTATAATCTTATATGGTTGGTCATTTAAATTATGTAGATAATAAAAAGCGAAGATACTAGCAAAAAATGGTAAGAATAGTGGCTTTAATACTGTTTAATATAAACTGTAGGAAACTACAGTTTACCTAAATCAGAGATTCCTCTACCGTCATATGGGTTTGTATTACTGTCTAGTACCCTTTCATTTTGACCAAAAGAACTTTCTTTACGTTACTTGCAGGCAGCTCTAGAGCAATAAACTCCATCACCTTTATTATCTGGCAAGGTTTTAATTTCTCTCACTTTTGCAGGACAGTTTTCCTGGATATAGAGTTCTTGGTGACTTTCTTTTTTATTCCCGCAGTTTAAATATACCAGTGTCTTGTGGCCTTCAACTTTTTTTTGTTCAAAAATATGCTTAGAAACTTCTTGAAGATTTCTTTTTTTTGAGAAGTCACTTCTCTCTTGCTGCATTCAAGATTATTTTCTGTTGTTTGTCTTTCAACAGTTTGATTACAGTATGTTTCAATGTGGATTGCTTTGGGTTAGTTCTACTTAGATTTTATAGAGTTTCTTATATTTGTAGATTCATGTCTTTCCTCAAATCTCGGATATTTTTAGCCATTATTTCTTCAAATAATCTCTCATCTATTTTCTCTCTCCACTCTCCTTCTGGGACTTCCATAATGTATATATTGATCCACTTGATGATGTCCAAGTTTATAGGCTCTGGTCACCTTTTTTATTCTTTTGTTCTTTCAGTTCTTAGTCACAGTTATTTCAACTGTCCTGCCCTCTGGTTCACTAATTCATTTTTTGTGCCTGCACAATATGCTGTTGAACCCTTCTACTGAATTTTTCAATTCAGTTGTACTTTTCAGCTCCAGAATATGTGTTTGTTTCGTTTTTGGTCATTACTATTTCTTTGTTGATATTCTTATTTTTCTCAAATATTGTTGTCCTAATTTCCTTTAGTTTTTTTACTCATATTTTTATTATGCTCTTAGGTATACTTATGGCAGATTCTTTATCTAGTTTGGTATTTGTATATCATCAGGGATAATTTCTACCAATTTGTTTTATTCCTTTGAATGGATCATATTTTTCTGTTTCTTTGTATGCTGTGTGATATATTTATATATATAAATCTGTGAGTATTTTCAGACTGCCATTTTACCAGGACAGCCCATCACTGATTAGCTGTGCAAGCTCTGAGTCTAGCGATCAGGCCAAGGTGAAAGCATTAAGCAGTTTCAGAATGTTTCTGGGCATATATCTTCACTGGATCTGCTTGTAGTGTTCTCAGTTATCCCTAATACATGGCTGCTTTTCAATTTCTTAGTCTTCCAAAGAATTTTACTTTGGCTTTTCCTCAGGATCTTAGATGATCAGTAGAATGATGCCACCATTATCTCTTGCAACCGGTATATGTGGGTCTGTTTCTACCCTATAAAGCTTTCATAACCATTGGTTACTACTTTTCCCTGCTTCAGGTTTGAGTTAGATGTGACAGACACCTGTTCTTTAGACAGCACATAGGTAGGTTGAAATGTTGCAAGTAGTGCTAATTTGCTCCCTGCAGTTCAAGAGAGAGAAGCAGGAACCAGGTATTGCTTCCTTGATACCAAGGCCACAACACCACACCACATGGGGAGGGATGGAGCAAGAATAAGTAAAATTGCCATGCAATTTCCTATCATTTTTAAAGTGGCCTTTTCCTAATTGGTCACTTGCTTGGTTGCTGTAAACATGTGACTATTTTCCAGAGTTCTTATAAGAGGGTTCATTCAACTTTTGGTTATTTATATTTATTTTGTCTTTCTAGAAAAAATGGCTTGGAGTTTCCTAGTCAGCCATTTCATTGGCATGTATCTTTTTACAATAATTATGAGAAGGGGATTGTTCAAAAACATCTTGCTGCTGATGGCAGTGTGTGTGTGTGTGTGTGTGTGTGTGTGTGTGTGTGTGTGTACATCCATCTGTGTTCCTATTACAAGAGTGCATTGAGTTCCACCAAATTATATCTATGAATGGGAAATACCATGTTCCTTTTGTGCTTTGTTGTAATATTGTAAGATAAGTTGGTTCAAGTTGACAAACAAATAACTAGTCATTGTGCTGAGGACTAAGCATACAAAGAGCAATAGAATAATATTAGCATCTAAAGGCTGTCACAGTTTAATGCTAATAGAGCCAGATCAATAAAATTTGTTACAGGTTGAAAGTTGCCCTGTAATAAAAATATTAATGAGGTAGGGGTAGAGGATAAAAAGGAATAGGGATGTAAGAAAATATTTCCAGATAATACAATATCTGTGCCATACATGGAGTATAAATAATTTTTTAACTGAGAATAGCCATATGGTCTTCAGACAAATAAACAGTGTTACAAAGATGCATTTGTGTGATAGTTTTGTTGAACCTGAAGGGACTCATTTATTCATTCAACAAGTGTTTCTTGAGTTGTTATTAGGTTTTAGGCACTGCCCTATGTCTGAGAATGCAGTAGTAAAAAACAGTCTCCAAGCTTATGAAATTCAAACTCCATTTGATAGGAGGTAAAAGGTAATCATGAGATTCTGCTTTGGTAATCAGTAAAGTCTTTGTTGAGGAACTAATGTTTGAACAGTATCTTGAGAAAAATGAAGCAGTAAGCTATCTGTATATGCAGGGGGAGATTGTCTCTAACTAAGGGTACCATAACTGTGACAATTTTGTAGGTAAAGTATACTTGGCCAGTTAAAGAAACAAGAAAAATTTCAGGGTGCTTACTCAGTGAAAAATGTGAAAGGAAATGAAGTCACTGAGGTAATAAGATCATGTAACACTTTTTTGGTCATGGTATGATTTTTCATTATAAGTTTGAAAGTAGACGATTATAGTGTCATAAGACTGTAGAGTCAAATGAAGAATTGATGGTCAACAAAGAAGTTAAGAGTTAGATAGAACCCACATGGAAAATAACAGTTAAAAGTCATTTTGAATGTGTGTGGAAAAATCCACAAGATGTTTAATGCTTAGAAACATCATATGAAATGAGGATAGCTGGCTGGGTGCAGTGGCTCATGCCTGTAATCCCAGCACTTTGGGAGGCTGAGGCAGGTGGATCACGAGGTCAGGAGATTGAGACCATCCTAGCTAACATGGTGAAACCCTGTCTCTACTAAAAATACAAAAAATTAGCTGGGTATAGTGTCATGCACCTGTAGTCCCAGCTACTTGGGAGGCTGAGGCAGGAGAATGGTGTAAACCCGGGAGGCAGAGCTTGCAGTGAGCCGAGATCGCACCACTGAACTCCAGCCTAGGTGACAGAGCAAGGCTCCTACTCAAAAAAAAAAAAAAAAGAGGACAGCTAGGGGTAAGTAGATCAGCCAGCAATACATTTATGTGAGTGTGTGTGTGTGTGTGTGTGTGTGTGTATCTATGTCTCTACACAAAGTCTGTGTTAGTCAGGGTTTTCTAGAGGGGCATAACTAGTAGGATATATGTAGGTATGAGTGTTGAGGGAAGTCAGGGACCCCGAACAGAGGGACTGGCTGGAGCTGTGGGAGAGGAACGTAAATTGTGAACATTTCATGGACATTTATCACTTCCCTAATAATACTCATAATTTCTTATGCCTGTCTTACTTTAATCTCTTAATCCTGTTATCTTCGTAAACTGAAGATGTGTGTCATCTCAGGACCACTGTGATAATTGTATCTAACTGTACAAATTGATTGTAAAACACATGAGTTTGAACAATATGAAATCAGTGCATCTTGAAAAATAACAGAATAGCAGCGATTTTTCAGGGAAACAAGGGAAGACAACCCTAAGGTCTGACTGCCTGTGGGGTCAGGCAGAATAGAGCCATATTTTTCTTCTTGCAGATAGCCTATAAACGGATGTGCAAGTAGGGAAGATATTGCTGAATTCTTTTCCTAGCAAGGAATATTAATAATTAAGAACCTGGGAAAGGAATGCATTCCTGGGGTGAGGTCTGTAAATGGTTGCTCTGGGAGTGTCTGTCTTATGCGGTTGAAGTAAGGACTGAAATATGCTCTGGTCTCTTGCAGTACCCTCAGGCTTATTATGGTGGGGAAGAAACCCCACCCTGGTAAATTTGAGGTCAGACTGGTTCTCTGTTCTCAAACCCTGTTTTCTGTTGTTTAAGATGTTTATCAAGACAATACATGTACCTTTGAACATAGACCCTTATCAGTAATTCTGCTTTTGCCCTTTGCCTTATGATCTTTGTTGCACCCTTATCAGGAGTTTCTGATTTTGCCCTTGTCCTGTTTCCTCAGAAGCATGTGATCTTTGTTCTCCTTTTTGCCCTTTGAAGCATGTGATCTTGTGACCTACCCCTGTTCTTGCACCCCTCCCCTTTTGAAATCTTTAATAAAACTTGCTGGTTTTAAGGCTCAGGTGGGCATCATGGACCTACCGATACGTGATGTCACCCCCGGTGGCTCAGCTGTAAAATTCCTCTCTTTGTACTCTTTATTTCTCAGACCGGCCAACACTTAGGGAAAATAGAAACAACCTATGTTGAAATATTGGAGGTGGGTTCCCCTGATATATGAGGGGGAGTTTCTTGTGGAATATTGACTTACACTATCATAAGGTAAAGTCCTATGATAGGCTGCCTGCAAGTTGAGGGGAAAGGAAGCCAGTGGTGGATCAGTCCATGTCTCAAAACCTCAAAAGTAGAGAAACCAACAGTGCAGCCTTCAGTCTGTGGCCAAAGGCCCAAAAACCCCTGGCAAATCACTGATGTAAGTCCTAGAGTAGAAAAGCTGAAGAACCTGGAGTCTGATGTTCAAGGACCGGAAGCATCCAGCAGGGGAGGAAGATAAAAGCTGAAAGACTCAGCAAGTCTGCTCTTTCATCTGCACCTACCTGCTTCATTCTAGTCACTCTGGCAGCTGGTTAAATGATGCCCACTCAGATTGAGAGTGATTCTGCCTCTCCGAGTCCATAGACTAAAATGTTAATCTCCTTTGGCAACACCTTCACAGACACACCCAGGAACAATATGTTGCATCCTTCAATCCAATCAAGTTGACACTCGATATTAACCATCACAAAGTGGCAGCACTGACAGACGGCTTAAGAGAAGAGCTTCAGCCTCCAAAAATCTCTATTAGCACTGCAAATCCTTCTCTTATTAAGATGAAGCTTTAAGTAATAATAATATTTTCGCTGCATAATTTTAGCTTTAAAGCTAATCTCGAACTGCACCATTCAATTAGATTGCCACCAATTATTGGATGGAAATCCTTGATCTGCCATTTGTTTTATTGCGAATCCAAGAGAAAAATGCCAAAGACTTGTGAAATTGAACAGTGTGAATTTTTAATAGGCTGACTAAGTACATGGTCAGGATACCTGCCAGGCAGGGACACCAAAAGAAGTGAGAATTCTTTTATTAGAAGATCCAGAAAAATGTAGGTTTAATTTGAATTAGTCTTATTTCTATTTCTAATTTGTGTGTGTGTGTGTGGCGGACAGTAGGGCATCATAGTCTTTTCAGTGGTTTTGGCATCTGCAGTTCTTTCTTTGGTCTCATATGGCAACAATAATTGAGATATAGGGTGGCGCAATAGATTCGAGTGATGAATACAGAATGAACAAGGCCTATGTCTTGAGTAAGCTGGTCTTGAAGAATATGAAGAGAAAATGTTACATTTCTTAGATTACCAGTTAAAAAGAAGAGGAAATGCTGGCTAGAAGAGAGAGAGTCATTAACCCAAAACAAGTGAACTGAGTTTATGTGCCTGGGAACACTGTTAAAGAGAATATTTTAATAGTGTAAGAAAAAAAAGTTAAGTCAGTTTCAAGACAGTTTGAAACATTTCGGTTTGAATAAAATTTTAAGATATTTTAGTTAATATCTTATTGAATAGGTTTCTTGTAGCTTTTGAAATGCTATAGACCACATGAATAGTATACAGGACAACAATTTCTCTCACAATATGATCATCATCATCCTGTTGTCCTTGGAGAATTCATTAGCACCTTCACAATTGTGGCTGGCTGCTATGCCCAATTCAAGAAATCTTAGAAGGGTGTTTTTTTTTTTGTTTTGTTTTCTTAAAATAGTTGGTTTAATGTTCTCATTCTTCTGTAAGTATTATGATTCCTTTGGAAAAGACACGGTTCTCAGTGCTATTACAACTAATTTAAGACAGTTTTTCTACAACTTGAAATTGTTAACTGAAACATATATTTTTAGTATTTAACGAGGCTGAAATTGCATATTTTATTAAGTACAGTTTTGCACTAGAATGCTTCCCCTTGTTTGCATACACATATAGATAGGTTAAATGGCTACAATTTATGGAAAGATACATTTTTAGTGTTATTTTAAATTGATCGTGGTTACCAATCACCAGAGCTACATGTAAATACATTTGTTCATTTGTTTGCAGAACTAGATTTCCCATTGCTGATCAACTGTCATTGTTGCACTATAAGTATTTAGGTTTGTTTTTAACTGTCTCATATCAATGAGACCTTATTTCCATAAAACATAGAAACAAGAAAATAAATGAAAATAGTGTTTTTTGCTTGATCTTAGAGAGGGCGACAAAAAATAAAAAGAGAGAAAAAAGAATAAACAAAATCAATAATCCTAGCCAGAGCTAGGTTAACAAAGAAAAAAGAGGGAGGACCCAAATGAACAAAATAAAAAGTGAAAAAGAAGACATTACATCTGATGCTACAGAAATACAAAAGATAACCATGAACAACTACAAGCTAAAAAACAGAAAAGCTAGATAAAATAGATAAATTTCTGGACATATACAAGCTACCAAAAATGAACTAGGGAGAAATAGAAAACCTGAACAGAATAATAATGAGTAACAAATTTGAATTGGTAATAAAAAGTCTCTTAACAAAGAAAAGCTTGGGACCAAGTGGTTTTACTGTCAAATTCTATTAAATTTATATTTAAAAAGTAACACCAATTCTTCTCAAACTATTCAAAATAAATTAAAGAGGAGAAAATTCTTCCTAACTCATCCTACAAGGCCAGATTTATCCTTATATAAAAACAAGCCAAGAATACAACATCAAAGGAAAATTACAGGTCAATATTCCTAATGAATATAGATGCAAAAATTCTCAACAGGATGCTGGAAAACTTAATTCAACAACATGACAAAAAGGTAATAAGCCATGTTGAAGATGGATTCATCCCAATGATGCAAGGATGGTTCAACATATGCAAATCAGAAATTGTGATAAATTATATTCAGCAGAAAGAAAGAAAAACCCCATATGTTTATCTCAATAGAAGCAGAAAAAGCAGTAGGTAAAATTCAACATAACTTTATCGAAAACTATTTTCACTTCATTAAAAAAAGATTTTTTCACTCCACTAAATATAACCCTCAATAAACTATGCACAGGAGGTACATACCTCAGCATGACAAAGCCATACAGGACAAACCTACAGCTTCATTATACTGAATGGGGAGAAGCTGAAATCCCTTCTTCTGAGAACTAGAATAAAACAAGTATGTCCAATTTTACCATTTTTGTTCAACATAGTACTGGAAGTACTAGCCAAAGCAATCAGGTTAGAGAAAGAAATAAAAGGCATCTCAATTGGAAAAGAGACAGTAAAATTGTCCCTTTTTGCAGGTGACATAATCCTATATTTAGAAAAACCTAATGCCTTAACAAACAAACAAACTTAGATCTGATTAAAAGATTCCATAAAGTTGCAGAAAACAAAATTTATGTTAAAAAGTAAGATTTCTACACACTCCAAACGAACAAGATGAAAAAGAAATAAAGAAGGCAATCCTGTCTACTATAGCTACCAAAAGAAAGACACCTAGGAATAAATTGAACACGGAAGTGAAAGGTCTCCACAAGGAATGTTACAAATGACTGATAAAAAATATTCTCTCTCTATATATGTATATATATATTTTTCCGAGATGGCAGATTAGGGGCTTTCAGCATGCCTCCACCTTTGGAAATAGCTATAGTACATTGAAATAAGCTCTGTGAGCTTTAATTCAAGAAGAAAAATGGGAATCCCCTGGAATCATGAAGGTCACCCCAGACCCTGAAGAAGATAATTTGGCAAACTGCCCCTGTGGCAGCATGTGGTTGGTAAAAATGAGTAAAGACCCGGTAGGTGAGAGGGCAGAGAGTCTGTCTCTGTGACTCACCTTTCCACTGGGAATCCAAGCAGCCTAGGCCAAGGGAGAACACGGTTTCTCTCAAGCCCTGGGGCTAACTTGGGGAGAAGCTTGGAGATGCTGTAAGGGAAAGACAATGGAAAAAGCTGCAGATATTTTCCCAGATCTAAGACTGAGAGCAGTATACCATTTTAAATCTAGGTATATAGAAAGTCAGACATTCCTTAGTGACCTGGCAGTGTGGCTGCACAGGCATTATAGTCTTTGACCAGAGATTGGAGTACCTTCTCTTGAGTTGGGTGGGGGACTCCACAGTCAGAACCGTGGACATCACCCCAGGAGTAGAGCTAGAATTGTGCTCTCACCCATGGTAGGCCTAGGCAGGAGGGGAACTGCTACAGCTGCCATTTTTCCTGGATGGTGAGACTTGTAACCTGGACCAGCTTGGTGACTCAAAACCAATCTGTGTGTGTCATTGCTGTGTGTCTCCCCCTGCTCTCCTAAGATCATGGTGCAGCAAGGACCACTGTGCTCCACACCCAGGCAGAAATTCATGCATTTGGAGCACTCACATGCCTGAACCAGAAGCCTGAGCTACCTCACCCTTCCTAGGATTAGGTTGTGGTTCAGTGAGGTTCTCTGCTCCACACCCGGGCAGATCCCATGGAATTTGGAGTACCCATTTACCTGGTTCAGCAGCCTGAACTGCTCCACCCTTCCTGAATATAGATCATGGTGCAACAGAGCTCTCTCTGCTCCATGCCCGGGCAGGTCTGCAAAAATGAAAAGCACCCATTCACCTAATTCAGTAGCTGGAACTGCCCCAACATTCATGGGCATATATTGTTGCAAAGTGGGGCTCTCTTTGTTCCATACTGAGGGAAATCTCCAGGCATCTGATATCAGAAACCATCTAAAACCTGCTGAAACCATCTTCTGGGTTAGAAGTATAGACTGCCCCCCACCCCCTTCAATTCATGTGCAGAGAACTTAATGCTGAGGTGATTTTTCAGAGGTGATTTCTCAGCTCTGTGCCTAGGCACAGCTCTGGGTGCTTGTTGATTTCCCACTGGCTTCTCCCTCAGTGCTGATGCTTATGCCTGCCATCATGGGACCAGTAGGAGGATCTGCGCAGTCCAGTCTCACACACGGTTCATGTGTCCCCTGGACTAAGAAGCAAGCTCAGAACACTGTGCATTCCATATATCAGGCCATTATCTGAGGCAACAGAAAGCTTCTGCCAACAAATGAAAAATGAAGCGTATATGCACCCATGTTGGCCATAGTCAGCTCTTACCTATCAGTGCCATCTATGGGCTTGTGGGTCAAACTCCATAGCCTATAACCTGCTGAAAGAAGTGCATGGAAGTATAGAGGCAAAGCCAAAGATCCTACCCAGTATTCTCTATGGTCACACCTCCCAGCAAGGATTAAAAAGAGAAAGGGAAAGAGAATGTAATAATAATAACATAAAAGGATGAAAAAATGCTACCTGCATGAAAATAATTACAAGAATTAAAGTTCCAGTGTCTCCAGATGAGAAGGAGCAAGTGCAAGAATCCTGGCACTATGAGAAATCTGGAAGTAATACCACCAAGGGATTACAGTAGGTCTCCAACAATGCTCCCAAACCAGAATGGGAACTCAGAAATGACAGATAACATATCCAAAGCATGGGTTGCAATGGATTTCAATGAGATCCAAGACAAGTTGAAAACCAAAGCAAATAAACTTCTAAAGCAATTCAAGTAATGAAGGAAAATATAAACACCTTTAAAAAAATCAATTAGAGCTTCTGGAGTTGAAAAACTCCCTTAAGAAATTTCAAAATACAACTGAAAACTTTATTAATAAACCCAACCATCAGAAGAAAGAATTTCAGAGCTTAAAAACCAGCATTTTGAAATAACTCCATCAAACAAAAAGATAAACAATTTAGAAGAATAAACGTTTTTTAGAAACATAGGATTATGTAAAACAACCAAGCCTATGAATTATTAACATTTCTGAAAGAGAACGAGAAAAATAAACAGCCTGGAAAATATATTTGATGGAATATTAAAAATAAAACTTCCCTAATCTTGTTAGATATCGAGATTTAAAAAATAAAACAGAGAATGCCTGCAAGATACTATACAAAACTAACATCACCAAGGCATATAATCACCAAATTGTCCAATGTTAATGTCAAAGAAAAATCTTAAAGGTAGCTAGAGAAAAAGGGCAGATCATGTACAAAGGGAAGTTTATCCAGCTAACAGCAGACTTCTCAGTAGAAACCTTACAAGCCAGGTAAGAATGGGGGCCTATGTTCAGCATTCTTAAAGAAAAGAAATTCAAACCAAGAATTTTATATACTGTCAGACTAAGCTTTATAAGTCAAGGGGAAGTAAAATATTTTCCAGGCAAGCAAGCAATTAAGGGAATTCATTACCACTAGACCAGCCTTACAAGAGATCTTTAAGGGAATTCTAAAAATGAAAATAAAAGAATGAAACTTGCTACAGCAAAAGCACACATAAGTACACAGCCTACAGACCCTATAAAACAACCACACAATAGATATAACAAAGCAACCAGCTAACAGCTTCACAAAAGAATCAAAATGTCACATGTTAATATTAACCTTGAATGTAAATGGCCTAAACACCCCACATAAAAGGCACAGACTGAAACTTGGTTACAAAAACAAGACCCATCTGCCTGCTCTCTTCAAGAGACCCATCTCACATGTAATGACATCCACAGGCTCAAAATAAGGGCTTGGAGAAAGATCTACCAGGCAAACAGAAAATGAAAAAGAGCATGGGTCTCTATTCTTACACCAGATAAAACAGACTTTAAGCCAGTAACAGAAAAAAAAAAAAGACCAAGGAGGACACAGCATAATGATAAACAGTTTCATTGAACAAAAAGACTTAACTGTCCCAAATATATACACACCCAACATTGCAGCAGTGAAATTCATAAAATGAACACATGTAGACCCGAGAAAAGACTTAGAAAACCACACAATAATAGTGGGGGACTTCAACACTCCACTGAATGCACTAAAGAGATCACTGGGGCAGAAAACTTACAAAGAAATTCTGGACTTAAACACAACACACGAACAATTGGAACTAATGATATTCACAGAATATTTCACTCATCATCCAGAGATTATACATTCTTTTTCTCTTCACACAGACCCTACTCCAAGACCCACCACATGCTCAACAATAAAACAAGTTTCAATAAATTTTAAAAAATAAAAATTTTACCACCATACTCTTGGACCACAGTGACATAAAAATAGAAATCAATACCAATAAGATCTCTCAAAACCACGCAATTATATGGAAATTTAAAATTTGCTCCTGAATGACTTTTGAATAAATGATAAAATCAAAGCAGAAATTTAAAAGTTCTTTGATATATACCAAAATATCTGGTATGGCCGAAAAGTTGTGTTTCTTTTAATTTATTTTTTTTTTTCAGTCTGAACAAGACCAATAGACTACTAGCTAGATTTACACAGAAAAAAAAAAAAGAAAGAAGATTCAAATAAGCACAATTTGAAATGGCAAAGGTGACATTACAACTGATCTGACAGAAATACCAAAAGACTGGAGCAACTATTATAAACATCTCTACACACACAAACTAGAAAATCTATAGAAAATGGATAAACTCCTGGTAACACACTGACTCCTGAGACTTAATCATGAAGAAATTGAAACACTGATCAGATCAATAATGAGTTCTGAAACTGAAACAGTAATAAAAAATCTACCAACCAAAAAAGCCCTGAACCAGATGGATTCAAAGCCAAATTCTACCAGATGTATGAAAAACAACTGGAATAAATTCGACTGAAAATAATTGCAAAAATTGAGGAGAAAGAAGTCCTCCCTAACTGATTCTATGAAGCCAACATCACTCTGATACCAAAACCAGACAAAGATGCAACAAAAAAAGTAAACTACAAGCCTGTCTCACTGACGAACGTAAGATGCAAAAATCCTCAACAAAATACTAGAAAACTGGATTCTACAGCACATCAAAAGGTTAATTCACCATGATCAAGTAGGCTTCATTCCTGGGGTGCAGGGTTGGTTAAACATATGCAAATCAACATATGTAATTTACCACGTAAAGAGAATTAAATTAAAAAACATTATGATTATCTCAATAGACATTGAATCAGCTTTCAGTAAAATGCAGCATTTCTTCACGATAAAAACCCTCAAGAAACAAAGCATCAAAGGAACATACTTCAAAATAATAAGAGCCATCTATGATAAGCCCACAGACAACATTATACTAACTGGGCAAAAATAGAAGTATTTCCCTTGAGACCTGGAAGAAGACGAGGATGCCCATTCTTATCATTCCTGTTCAATATAGTACTACAAATGCTGGAAGAGCAACCTAGGTAAGAGAATTGAATAAAAGCATTCAAATAAGAAAAGAGAAAGTCAATCTATTTTTACTGATTATATAATTCTATACTTGGAAAACCCTAAGGACTCTGCCAAAGGGCTATTAGAACTGATAAACAATTTTATCAAGGTTTCAAGATACAAATTCAATGTAAACAACTCAGTAGCATTTCTATACATCAATACAATTCAAGTTGAGGGCCAAATGAAGAATAATAATGCAGTCCAGTTTGTAATAGTTACAGAAAAATTCTTGTAAATACATTTAACCAAGAAGATGAACGTTTTCTACAAGGAGAACTACAAAACACTGCTAAAAGAAATCCTTGGTGACACAAACAAATGGAAATATATACTATGCTCGTAGGTTGAAAGAATCAGTATCATTAAAATGGCCATACTTCCCAGAGTAATCTACAGATTCATTGCTACTTAGGCCCAACTGCCAACATCATTTTCACAGAATTGGAAAACATTTTGCTAAAATTCTTGTGAAACCAAAAAAAAGCCCAGATAGCCAAAGCAATCTGAAGTAAAAAGAACAAAGCCGGAGGCATCACACTACTCAACTTCAAATGATACCATAAGGCTAGAGTAGCCAAAACAGCACAGTACTGGGATAAAAGCAGACACAAAGAGCAACGGAACAGAATAGAGCCCAGAAATAGAGTCACACGCCTACAGCCATTTGATCTTTGAAAAGTTGACAAAATAAATAAGGGGGAAATAACTCTCTTCAATAAATGGTGCTGGGATAGCTGGAAAGCCATATGCAGAACAATGACACCAAATACTTACTTTCACAATATACAAAAATTAACCCAAGATGAATTAAAAATTTAAATGTAAAGTTTCAAAATATAAGAATCTTAGAAGGAAACCTGGAAAACACCATTCTAGACATTGGTAATGGCAAAGAATTTATGACTAAGTTTTCAAAAGCAACTGTAACAAAACCAAAAATTGACAAGTGGGACTTAAACTAAAGAGCCTCTGCACAGCTAAAGTATCAACAGAGTAAACAGAAAACCCACAGAATGGGAGAAAATATTCACAAATTATGCATCTGACAAAGGTCTAATATCTAGCATCCATGAAGACCTTAAACAATTGTACAAATAAAATTGAAAATCCCCATTAAAAATAGACAAATAGCATGAACAGATTCTTCTCAAAAGAAGATATGCTAGCAGCCAACAAACATAAAAACAAACAGTTCAATATCACCAGTCATCAGGAAAACGCAAATCAAAATCACAGTAAGATATCCTTTTACCTCACTTAGAATGATTTTTACACAAAAGACAAAACAAACAAACAAACAAACAAAAGATAGATGTGGTGCTGGTGAGGATATAGAGAAAAGGAAACTCTTATGTACTGCTTGCGACAGTATGAACTAGTGAAGTCATTATGGAAAACACTATGGAGATTTCTCAGAAAACAACTACCGTGCAATCCAGAAACCCCATTACTAAATATATGCCCAAAAGAAAAAAAGTTATTCTACCACAAAGACATGTGAACTCATATGTTCATTACAGCCCTGTTCACAATAGCAAAGGCAAAGAGTCCACCTAGGACCTCAGCAATGGTGGGCTGTATAAAGGAAATGTAGTACATATACATCACAGCATAGTATGGAGCCATAAAAAATAATGACATCATGTCATTTGTAGCAATATGGATGCAGGTGGAGGCCATCATTCTAAGCATATTAACACAGAAACAGAAAATAAAATATTGCATGCTCTAACTTGTAAGTGGGAGCTAACCACTGGTTACTTATGGACGTAAAGATGGGAAGAATAGAAACTATGGATGACTAGGGAGGGCGGAGCAAGATGGCCGAATAGGAACAGCTCCAGTCTCCAACTCCCAGTGCGAGCGACACAGAAGACCGGTGATTTCTGCATTTTCAACTGAGGTACTGGGGTCATCTCACTAGTGAGTGCCGGACAATCGGTGCTGGTCAGCTGCTGCAGCCTGACCAGCGAGAGCTGAAGCAGGGCGAGGCATCGCCTCACCTGGAAGCGCAAGGGGGAAGGGGATCCGTTTTCCTAGCCAGGGGAACTGAGACACACAACACCTGGAAAATCGGGTAACTCCCACCCCAATAC
>NW_016804647.1:575185-586062 GCF_001698545.2 Rhinopithecus bieti
CATGGCATAAGTATACATATGTAACAAACCTGCACGTTATATGTACCCTAGAACTTAAAGTATAATAAAAAAAAAAAGAAAAAAAAAAATAAAGGAAGCTTTAAACTCTTAAAAAAAAAAAAAAAGAAAGAAAGAAACTATGGATGACTAGAAGGAGAAGGAAGAGAGGGGAGACAAGAGTGAAAAATTAACTCTTGAGTACTATGCTCAGTACCTGGGTGATGGGATCACTTGTAACCTAAACCTCAGTATCATGCAATATACCCAGGTAACAAACCTGTACATGTACCCCCTGGATCTAACATAAAAGTTTAAGGGAAAAAAAGAAAAAAAGATATTGAAGAAAAAACAAAAAAATGGAAAGACATCTCATACTCAAGAATTAGAAAAATTAATATTGTTAAAATGATTATACCACCCAAAGCAATCTACTGATTCAGTGCAATCCCTACCAAAATACCAATGAACTTTTTCACAAAATAGGGAGAAAGCTTTAAAATTTGTATAAAACCAGAAAAGCTCTCCAAAAGCCAAAATAATCTTGAGCAAAAAGAAGAAAGCTGTAGTCATCAAACTACCTAATTTTAAAATATACTACAAGGTTATAGTAACCAAAACTACCTAATTTTAAAATATACTACAAGGTTATAGTAACCAAAACAATATGGTATAAGTATAAAAATAGATTCATAAACCAATGAAACAGAGCAAAGAACCAAAAAATAAGTCCTCATATTTACAGCTAACTTATTTTTAACAACACACCAAATATGTGCACCAGAGAGATGACACCCTCTTCAATAAATGGAGCTAGGAAAACTATATATCTAGATGCAGAAGAAGAAAACTAGAGACATATTTCTCCCTATATACAAAAATCAAGTCAAAGTGGAATCAAGAATTAAATGTAAGACCCCAAATGATAAAACTTCTAAAAGGAAACATTGGGGAAATACTCTAGAACATTAGTATAGGTAAAAATTTTATAGCTGTGGCCTCAAAAGCACAAGCAATGTAAACAAAAATAGACACATGGGACTATATAACACTAAAAAAATCTCTAAACAAAAGGAAAAAAAAAAAAAAAACAGAATGAAGAGACACCAGCTGAATGGATGAACACATCTACAAAATATTCATCTGACAATGGACTAATATCCAATAACAAAAAATAATAATAATCTCATGAAAAAGTGGGCAAATGACCAGGCATGGTGGCTCACACCTGTAATCCCAGCACTTTGGAAGGCCGAGACGAGTGTATCATGAGGTCAAGAGTTTGAGACCAGCCTGGACAATATGGTGAAACCTGTATCTACTGAAAAATACAAAATTAGCCGGGCCTGGTGGTGTGTGCCTGTAGTCCCAGCTACTCGGGAGGCTGAGGCAGGAGAATCTCTGGAATCCAGGAGGTGGAGGATGCAGTGAGCTGAGATCGTGCCACTGCACTCCAACCTGGGCAACAAAACGAGACTCCCTCTCAAAAAAAAAAAGAAAGAAAACGAAACAAAAAGTCAGCAAATAACATGAATAGAACTTCCTCAAAAGAAGACATACAGATGGTCAATAGATATAAGAAAAAATGTTCAACATTACCAATCATCAGGGAAATGCAAAATAAAATCACAGTGAGACATCGTTTTACTCAGAATGACTGTTATCAAAAAGACAAAACTTAACTGATGCTGGTGAGAATGCAGAGAAAAGAAAACTCTTAAGTACTGTTGGTGAGTGTCCATTAGTGTAACCATCATGGAAAGCAGTGTGCAGATGTATCAAAAGACAAAAAAAGAATTATTGTACAGTTCAGCAATCTTACTGTTGGATGAAAGGAGAGGAAAGGAAAGGAAATCAATGTATCAAATGTTTGTTGCAGCACTATTCACAATAGCAGAGAGATGGAGTCAATATAAGTGTCCATCAGTGGATAAATGGATTAAAAATATGGCATTTATACACAATGGAATACTATTTGGTCATAAAAAAGAATGAACTCCTTTCATTTGCAGCACCATAGATGGAATTGGAGGTCATAATGTTAAATTAAATAAGCTAAGCACATAAAAGACAAATGTTGCATGTCTCATTCATGTGTGGGAGTTAAACAGTTATCTCAAGGAGATAAAGAGTAGAATAATAGTTACCAGAGGCTGGGAAGAATGTATGTAGGTGGAAGGAAGGAATAAAGATAACTTAGTTAATGGGTACAAATATACAATTAGATAGAAAAAATAAGTTGTAGTGTTCAATAGCACAGTAGAGTGACTATATTTGATATATATTTTTAAAAAGCTAGAGGATAAGATTTGAGGTGTTCTCAACACAAAGAAAGATGAATGCTGGGGTGAAGAATATTCTAAATACCTTGACTTGATCATTATACATTCTATGCATGTATTGAAATATGACATGTATTCCATAAATATGTACAATTATTATGTATCAATAACAACAAAAAGGCTTTCTGGGTGATTCTAGTATACAGCCAATATTGAGAACCTATAGAGACAACAGAGGACATGTTCACTTGTGAGAAAAGGGATTCCCTATGAGACAGGTCATAAGAGACAATAGAATACCTATAAAAATGCTGTGAAATTTACATAGTCTAAGTGACAAGGTACATAAAGTCATCCAGAACACACGTAGAGATGAGCTCTCAATTGCATTCAAAGATGGAGGAAGTAGCAAGAAATCTTGCAACAACTGACTTGTACACATCAGCTGACTCTATACTTTTTTATTACATACCTCTATCATCAAAAAATCTAACGTATGAATTATATGTGTATCTCTTGTAATCTGTGAAAATATACTCTTCTATCTATTTATAGATATTATAAAGCACACACAAAATAAAATATTTTAAAGGGATAAAATGAAAATAAATTATTTTATTTTAATTTATTTTATAATATCTTATTTTCATTTTATCCCTTTAAATTATTTCATTCACTGTATGAGTGCGGTGGCTCATGTCTGTAATTCCAGCACTTTGGGAGGCCAAGGCAGGTGGATCGCCTGAGGTCAGGAGTTCAAGACCAGCCTGGCAAGCATGGTGAAATCCTGTCTCTACTGAAAATACAAAAATTACCTGTGCATGTTGGCACATGCCTGTAATCTCAGCTACTCAGGAGGCTGCTGAGCAGGAGAATCACTTGAACCGGGAGGCAGAGGTTGCAGTGAGCCAAGATCGCAACCACTGCACTCCAGCCTGGGTGACAGAGTGAGACTCCATCTCAAAAAAAAAAAAAAAAAAAAAAAAAAAAAAAAGATAAATAAAGAAAACCAAATTATAATTTTAAAAAGGCCTAATTTTCACTTGAGACACATAGAGCTCTATATTCTCAACTCTTGAGATTTTTCCTAAATTTCAGAGAGCTCTTTTCTAATTTTCTTATTTAAAATAGCCACATCTATCTCTTCTAACACCATTTTATTTCTTACCCTTTTTTGTTTTTCTTCAAAGTATAAGCCTGAAATTTGGTTTTAAGTTAATTTATTAACTGATTTATTAACTGTCATCTCCCTTGAGAAGGTAAAGGCAGGGATATGGTCTTATTCACCACCAAATCCCCAGTGCCTTAAACAGTGCCTAAAACAGAGTAGAAAAAAAATGTATACATTTGCAAGAAGAATGCAAGGAAAGGAAGAAAGAAAAAAGGAATGAAAAAAAGAAAGAAGGAAGGTAGAAGAAAAAAGAAGGAAAGAAATAGGGAAAGATGAAAGGATGGAAGAGAGGGAGAGAAGACAAAAAGATGAAAGAGAGACAGAGACAGATAAAGGAAAAGAGGAAAGGAGGGCAAAAATCTTGAGCATCTGATACTTCTTTGTATACTCAGTAATTCCCAGCATAATCATTAGCACAGTGTCTTTTACATATACAGCACTTAACAAATATTTCTCCATTGACTTAAGAAAACCGAAAACTACCTGACTGCTGCTAACATCACAACCTATTACCAATACCCTGGAAGCAAAACTTTCATAGTTTGCCCAGTGCATTTTTCCTTTGTATTCAATATTCAGCGTGTGCCATCTCTTGCAGGTCATGGAGTCTTTTCCCTTTGCCCTCTCTTAACTACTGCTGTCATCTTCTTCAGGGCCTCTGTGCATAGGGTCACCCCTAGAGAAATAGTCTTCTAAGTATCCCTTTGTTCTCAAAATCCTGTCAGATTAATCTTTCTGAAGACAGATCAATTTATTCCCACTCAAAAATAAATGCAACGTTTGACAAAAAAAGAAATTCAAAGACCTCTAATTATATACAGAATAAGGTTGAATCTCCTTATTCTCACATGCTAATTGACTCTGTCACACACCTTCCCTGCCAATTTTTTTTGTTAATTTCTTACCCATAGTGGTTGGGCATGTGGGCTTGGGATGTAGACCAGAAAAAAAAAATTGTCTAAGGCAATATGGTCTTGAGCAAATTAATTATGTTCTCTGTGCCTCAATTTTCACGTGAATAAAATGCAGATAAGAATACTGCCTTTGTTACAGATTTGTTGCAATGATTAAATACTATTAAATGCTTGGCTTCCTGGGTTCAAATTAAAGCCCTTGGATATGTATTTATAATTTTGGCAAATTACTTGACCTCTCTTTGCCTCAGTTTCTCAAGCATAAATAGAAATTGTACCTGTGTATAGTGTTATTAGAAAAATTAAATGAGTTAAAAGCTTCCAAAATTCTGTAACACATCGTTATGTTCATATATGCAAATTCATAATGTACTTTCACTTTTAACCAAACTCTTCTACTTAAAATATTCTCACACACACACACACGCACACACTACATTTTCCCCTAGCTTCTTTATTTTTCTTGTACTTAAAAAAAATTTCATTGAAGGCTTCCTCTGACACGTCTGTCTATAAAAGTCTCCTTCATGAGGCCTTTTTTGGTCCTGTATTGATGTCCTGATCTGCCCACCCATCATGATTTCTCCCTTTTTTAGGATGTTAACCACGTGTTGTTTTTTTTCACAGCAATGCCCTTTCCATGACCTCATTGACTTACTTAAGAATGATTCCTCATTAATGGAGACCTATTTTTTGCAGACACTATGTTTTTGTTATATAAATACTTTTTTAAAAAATTTGTAACTATAGTGAAAATCAACAAGATGACAGATTATGAAGCTTGGCTCTTGATCACCAAGGAAAAAACAAAAACTAAGGATCGCTAAAGTAACTACAAAAACTACGGAAATCAGTCAAAGATCTGCATCAACCAGGCAAATGCCCAATCCAGTAAAAGCCACCTCCAAATAATAGGAAATTTCATGGCATTTTTACTTAACTTTACTCCACACCTTTCCTGGCATGGGAAAATCTTGAAGAAGCAGCCTAGCTCTTGGTTCCCTTTCTCGGACAGGAAAGAAGCAGAGCAGCATACATTTCCAAAAGTCTAACCTTTCTGTAAAGTGGCACCAGAGGACAAGTTTCTGTTTTGCCTGACTGGGAACTCAGATGGGGAAAGGTGACATAGCTTCGATTTCAGGCTGAGAAGGGCCACAGAGGAAGTAGAAGATGCTGTGATATGTAAACATCATGGAGAAAATGTTAGACTCGAGTTAGACTTTGGAAAATGAAAAGCTTCTCCCTGACTTAAGTGTTATATTGTATTTTTCTACTTGAAACCACTTGTCCCAGGCATATAATGGTTTTTTGGTCCCTTTTGTTTTCATATATCACCACATATGGCATCTGTTACTTCCTTTTATGACCTTTCTCAACTTTAAAACTACTGTCTTAAATAGGCTTAAAGAGCTAAAGAAAAATGTGGACACAAAAACTATAAATAAACCATGAAAATGGCATATGAAGACAATGAGAATATTAAAAAAGGGTGGTATTATTTTAAGTAGAAATTCTGGAGCTGAAAAGTATAATAACAAAGTTGAAAATAATATTATGAGAGAGGTTCAACAGTAGATTTAAATAAGCAGAGGAAATAATCAGCAAGCCTGAGGACAGAACAATTGAAATTGTTGACTGAGAGGAGGAATAAAAATGAATGGAAAATGTAAACAGAGCCTAAAGAACTTGTGAGACAGCGTCAAGCAGACCAATTAGAGAGTCTTGGAGGAAGATAAGAGAGAGAAAGGGGCAGAGAAATTCTTGGAAAAAATAGTGGTTAAAAATGTCCTGAATTTGAGGAATGGCATGGATCTACATACAAGAAGCTTAAAAAAAAAACAATAGGATTATCTGAAGAGACCCACACTGAGACATGTTATAATCAAACTGTCAAAAGCCAAACACAAAGAGAGAATCTTGAAAGCAGCAAGAGAATTGCGACCTGTCACTTAAAAGGGGTTTTCAAGTTGGTTAACAGCAGATTTGTCAGCAGGAAACTTTCTTGTCAGAAGGCAGTGAGAATATATATTTAAAGTAGAAAAAGGAACAAAGTAAACCTGTAAAACAGAAATTTTAGATCTGTCAAAACTGCCCATTAAAGATGAAAGGGAAATCAGGCTATTTCAAGAGAAACAAAAGTTGAGAGTATTTATTGCTGTTACACTTGTCCTATTAGAAATGCTAGTGTCTGCAAGCTAAAATAAAACAAATAACAGTTACTTAAAGTCATATGAAAATATATAGCTATCTGTTAAAGGTACATTTATGGACAAAAAAAGTAGTAGTATTTTGATTTTGGTTTGTAACTCCACTTTTATTTTCTACAGAATTTTAAAGGCAAACGCATAAACATAGTTTGAATCTATGAGAATGAGGTCAAAATATATACAGATGTAATTTGTGACATCAATAATGTAAAGTAAGAGAGGAATTAGTCTGTAAGCAGGTAGAATTTTTGTATGCAATTGAAGTTAACTTGGTATTAATTTAAAATAGATTATTAAAACATGAGAAAGTTATATGAAATCACATATTAACCACAAAGAATATATGTCTAGAATGTGTGTAAAAGAGATGAAAAGGAGATCCAAATTTGTCAGTATGTTTTTTAAGCTAAAAGTAAGGCAGTAATATTAATAGAAAAGAGAACAAAACTGAAAGACATCACCAAACAAACAAAAATAGCAAAAGTAAGTTATTCCCTATTAGTATTTACTTAAAATGCAAATGATTTAAATTTTTCAATGACAAGAAATAAACAGAATCCAAGCACTTTGGGAGGCCAAGGCGGGCAGATCATGAGGTCAAGAGATTGAGGCCATCCTGGCTAACATGGTGTAACCCCGTCTCTACTAAAAATAAAAAATAAAAAAAAAACTGGGTGTGGTGGCATGCTCCTGTAGTCCCAGCTACTTGGGAGGCTGAAGCAGGAGAATCGCTTGAACCCGGGAGGTGGGGGTTGCATTAAGCCAAGATTGTGCCATTGCACTCCAGCCTGGCAATAGAGCGAGACTCTGCATAAAAACAAACAAACAAACAAACAAAAAAACCAAAAACCATGATTCAAGTATATGCCATCTCATTTTAGATCTAAGAACATGCATTAATTGAAAGTAAAAAGATGAAAAAATATATACCTTCCATCAATATATTAACCAAAAGAGGAGAGGAATAGCTAATATCAGACAAATAGATTTTAATTTCAAAACTGTAAAAGGACCTAAAGAAGGAAACCATATAGAAACAAAAGTGTAGATTCACCAAGAAGATATGTAACAAGTAAAAACATACATGTACCAAGTGTTAGAGTTTTCACATATATGAAGCAAATAATGAAGGGATAAATTATTCCACAATAATGGAAGATAATTTCAATATTCTAGTTTTAAAAATGGCTGGAACAATTAAAATATTATTAAGGAAATGGTGGAGTTTAATAATACTCTAATCAATTGGAAATAACAACGTTCAACAAAATTCAACACCTTTCCCTGATAAAATCATCCATATGTTGGGATAAAAGGAAGTTCCTCAACAAGATAAAGTCAATATTTGAAAAACCCACAACTGATATTACATTCAGTGTTGAAAGATGATAGCTTTTCCCCAAAGATTAGGGAAAAAAAGGGTGTCTTGTTTTTTCCATTTTTTCAACATAGTAGTAGGAGGGCTAGCCAGAGAAATTAGGCCAAAAAAAAAAAGAAAAGAAAATCCAAATTTTGAAGAAGTAAAATTTTCTGTTTCCAAATGACATGATCTTATATATAGAAAACGTAAAGACATCACATAAAAAGAAAATTGTTGTAACTAGTAAATGAATTCTGAAAAGGTACAGGATACAAAATGAATATACCAAAAGAAGTTGGCACTTTATGTGCTAACAATAAACAACCTGAAAAGGAAAGAACAGGTGGGGCCACGATGGCTGACTAGAAGCAGTGGCAGTTGAACGCTCCTACTGAAAAGAACCAAAATTGCATGCAAATCCTGCACTGACACCTGAGGTATTGAGGCTCTATCATCAGGACTGAGGAGGCTGTTGGTGTGACTCACAGAGAGCAAAAAAAAGCAAAGTGGTGCATCGGCCCACCTGAGGGCCACATGGGGCAAGGGAAGCACCCTCTCCCATCTAAGGGAGACAGTAAGTGAACATGCTACATAACCTGGGAACCCGTGCTTTTTCCACCGATCTGTGCAACTCACAGATCAGAAGATCCCACTCATGAGCCCATGCCACCAGAGCTTTGGGTCCTAACCACAGAACTGCGCGGATTCTCAACAGCCACTCAGCTAGAATCTGCCTAAGATTACCGAGTTCCCAGGGGGTGGAGCAGCCATCATCACCATGGCTCCCTGCTGTCTAAGCCATCTGAGCTCCCTGGGAGAGGAGTGGCAGCCATCACTGAAGCTGGCTGTGGCAGACCGTGGCCAGACTGCCTCGTTAGGCCAGACACCCACCCATCCTTTCTCACTGGGCTGAGCCTCCCTGCAGAAACTCCAGAAACTCCAGCCAGAAGACTGGGGACAGAACTAAGATCTCCCTGGGCCTGAATCTCTAGTGGGAGGGATGGCTGTGATCTCTGTGGACCACGAGAAGATCAACCCAAAAACACATAATCATAAGATTTTCCAAGGTTGAAATGAAGGTAAAACTGATAAGGGAGTCAGAGTGAAAGGCCAGATCACTTACAAAGGGAAGCCCATCAGACTAACAGTGGACCTCTCAGCAGAGACCCAACGAGCCAGAAGGGAGTGGGGACCAATATTCAACATTCATAAAGAAAAGAAGTTTCAACCCAGAATTTCATATCTGGCCAAACTAAGCTTCATAAGTGAAGGAGAAATGAAATCATTTTTCAGACAAGCAAATGCTGAGAGAATTTGTCACCACCAGGCCTGCTTTGCAAGAGGTCCTGAAGGAAGCACTAAATATGGAAAGGAAAATCTGTTACCAGCCACTGCAGAACACACTGAAATGTGAATACCAATGATACTATGAAGAAGCTGCATCAACTAGTGTGCAAAAGAGCCAGCTAGCATCATGATGACATTATAAAATTTACACATAACAATATTAACCTTTAATGTAAATGGGCCAAATGCCCCAATTAAAAGACACAGACTGGCAAATTGGATTAAAAGCCAACACCTATTCATGTACTGTATTCAGGATACCCATCTCACGTGCAAAGACACACATAAGTTCAAGATAATGGGATGGAGGAAAATTTACCATACAGTTGGAAAGCAGAGAAAAGCAGTGGTTGCAATCCTAGTTTGTGACAAAACAGACTTTAAACTAACAAAGATCAAAAAAGATAATGAAGGGCATTATGTAATGGTAAGGGCTCAATTCAACAAGAAGAGCAACCTAAGTATACATGAACCCAATACGGGAGCACCCAGATTCATAAAACAAGTTCTTAGAGACCTACAAAGAGACTTAGACTCCCAAGCAATAATAGTGGGAGACTTTAACACCACACTGTCCATATTAGACAGATCATCAAAACAGAAAATTAGTAGATATTCAGAACTTAAACTCAGCTCTGGATCATGTGAACCTGATAGATATTTACAGAAGTCTCCAGCCCCAGGGGACGGAGCAAGATGGCCGAATAGGAACAGCTCCAGTCTCCAGTTCCCAGCGTGAGTGACACAGAAGACCGGTGATTTCTGCATTTTCAACTGAGGTACTGGGGTCATCTCCCTAGGGAGTGCTGGACAATCGGTGCTGGTCAGTTGCTGCAGCCCAACCAGCGAGAGCTGAAGCGGGGCGAGGCATCGCCTCACCTGGGAAGTGCAAGGGGGAAGGGAATCCCTTTTCCTAGCCAGGGAAACTGAGACACACAACACCTGGAAAATCAGGTAACTCCCACCCAATACTGCGCTTTAAGCAAACGGGCACACCAGGAGAATATATCCCACACCTGACCGGGAGGGTCCCACGGCCACGGAGCCTTCCTTATTGCTAACACAGCAGTCTGCGATCTAACCGCAAGGCAGCAGCTAGGCTAGGGGAGGGGCGTCTGCCATTCCTGAGGCTTACGTAGGTAAACAAAGCCACTGGGAAGCTCGAACTGGGTGCAGCTCACAGCAGCTCAAGGAAACCTACCTGTCTCTGTAGACTCCAACTCTGGTGACAGGGCACAGTTAACAACAACAACAACAAAAGCAGCAGAAACCTCTACAGACGCAAATGACTCTGTCTGACAGCTTTGAAGAGAGCAGTGGATCTCCCAACACGGAGGTTGAGATCTGAGAAGGGACAGACTGCCTGCTCAAGTGGGTCCCTGACCCCTGAGTAGCCTAACTGGGAGACATCCCCCACTAGGGGCAGTCTGACAACCCACACCTCACAGGGTGGAGTACACCCCTGAGAGGAAGCTTCCAAAGTAAGAATCAGACAGGTACACTCGCTGTTCAGCAATATTCTATCTTCTGCAACCTCTGCTGCTGATACCCAGGCAAACAGGGTCTGGAGTGGACCTCAAGCAATCTCCAACAGACCTA
>NW_016804647.1:589942-610792 GCF_001698545.2 Rhinopithecus bieti
AAAAAGGATGAGTTTGCGTCCTTTGTAGGGACATGGATGCAGCTGGAAACCATCATTCTTAGCAAACTATCACAAGAACAGAAAACCAAACACCGCATGTTCTCACTCATAGGTGGGAACTGAACAATGAGATCACTTGGACTCGGGAAGGGGAACATCACACATCAGGGCCTATCATGGGGAGGGGGTAGGGGGGAGGGATTGCATTGGGAGTTATACCTGCTATAAATGATGAATTGATGGGTGCTGACGAGTTGATGGGTGCAGCACACCAACATGGCATAAGTATATGCATGTAACAAACCTGCACGTTATGCACATGTACCCTAGAACTTAAAGTATAATAATAATAAAAAAAAGAAGTCTCTAGCCCCAAACAATAGAATATACATTCTTCCCAGTGCCAAATGGCACTTACTCTAAAATCAGTCACATAATTGAAAGTAAAATACTCCTCAGCAAATGTAAAAGAACTGATATCATAACCAACTGTCTCTCAGACCACAGTGCAATCAAAATACAACTCAATATTAAGAAACTCACTCAAAACCACACAAATTCATGGAAATTGAACAACCTGTTCCTGATTGACTCCTGGGTAGATAATGAAATTAGGGCAGGTTTGAAGAAGTTCTTTGAAACCAATGAGAACAAACATAAAACATACCAGAATCTTTGGGACATAGCTAAAGCAGTGTTGAGAAGTAAATTTATAGCACTAAATGCCCACATCAGAAAGCTAGAAGGATCTGAAATTGACACCCTAGCATCACAACGTAAAGAACTAGAGAATCAAGAGCAAAAAAAATCCAAAAGCTAGCAGAAGATAAGAAATAACTAACATCAGAGCAGAACTGAAGGAGATAGAGACATGAAAAATCCTTCAAAGAATCAATGAATCCAGGGGCTGGTTTTTTGAAAAAAATAATAACATAGACTGTTGGCTAGACTAATAAAGAAGAAAAGATAGAATAATGAAAAAGACACAATGTAAAATGATAAAAGGGGATATCATTGACCCCACAGAAATACAAACATTAATATTATAAATATTCTATGACATTCTTCACAGAATTAGATAAAGCTACTTTAAATAGACTAGAACATCTAGAAGAAATGGATAAATTCGTGGACACATACACCCTCCCAAGACTAAACCAGAAAGATGTCAAATCCTCGAATAGATCAATAACAATAACAAGTTCTGAAATTCAGATGTTAATAAATAGCCTACCAACCACAAAAAAAGTCCAGATCCAAATGGATTCACAGCCAAATTCTACCAGAGTTATAAAAAGGAGCTGGTACCATTCCTTCTGAAACTATTCCAAACAATTGAGAAGGAGGGACTTCTCCCTAATTCATTTGATGAGGCCAGCATCATCCTGATAGTAAAACCTGGCAGAGACACAATGAAAAAAGAAAACATTAGGCTAATATCACTGATAAACATCAATGCAAGAATCCTCAATAAAATACTGGCAAACTGAATCCAGCAGCACATCGAAAAGCTTATCTTCCACGATCAAGTCAGCTCTATCCCCAGAATGCAAGGCTGGTTCAACATATGCAAATCAGTAAACATAATTCATAACATAAACAGAACTAATGACAAAACCACATGATTATCTCAATAGATGCAGAAAAGACCTTCAATAAAATTCAACATCTCTTCATGTTAAAAACTCTCAATAAACTAGGTATTCATGGAACGTAATTCAAAAACTAAGAGCCATTTATGACAAACCCACAACCAATATCATACTGAATGGGCAAAAGCTGGAAGTATTCCCTTTGAAAACCAGTATAAGACAAGAATGCCCTCTTTCACCACTCTTATTCAACATAGTATTAGAAGTTCTGGCCAGGGCAATCAGGCAAGATAAAGAAATAAAGGGTATTCAGACAGGAAGAGAGGAAGTCAAATTGTCTCTATTTGCAGAAGACATGATGCTGTATCTAGAAAACCCCATTGTCCCAGCCCAAAAGCTCCTTAAGCTGATAAGTAACTTCAGCAAAGTCTCAGGATACAAAATCAAAGTGCAGAAATTACAGACATTCCTATACACCAAAAATAGACAAGCAGAGAGCCAAATCATGAATGAACTCCCATTCACAATTGTTACAAAGGGAATAAAATACCTAGGAATAAAGTTAACGAGGGATGTGAAGGACCTCTTTGATGAGAACTACAAACCGCTCCTCAAGGAAATAAGAGAAGACACAAACAAATGGAAAACATTCCATCCTTGTGGATAGGAAGAATCAATATTGTGAAAATGGCCATACTACGCAAAGTAATTTATAGATTTTTTTTTTTTTTGAAACTTGTTTCTGTTTATTTAAAAATATCTCTGCCGTAATTTATAGATTAAATGCTATTCCCATCATACTACCACTGACATTCTTCACATAATTAGATAAATCTTTGACGATAAATCTATTTAAATGTGGCATATGGAGACTGCAAGCAGAAGATCGGCGCCATAACCTAGCCCAAGAGCAATCCAGAAGCAAAAAGAAGAAAGGGGCTTGAAGGGGCATCAAACGCTTGCCTGAGCTTCAAACTATACTCACACAGGCTACAGTAAGCCAAAACAGGGGCATGGTACTGTTAAGTAGCAAAGCAGAGCACATAGACGCAATGGAAGGTGCAGAATAGAGAGCCTGCCAGGAAATAAGGTGTCAGCACTTCTGCAAGCCATGGCTGATCCTTCTGAAAGCAAAGCTCGACACAAACAAGAAATAAGGAACTTTGGGAGGGGGCGAGATGTGGATCACGAGGTCAGGAGATGCGAGACCCATCCTGGTCTAACGCAGCGGTGAAAGCACACCGTCTCATAGCTAAAAAATAGCAAAAAAAAAAACTAGGCCCGCTAGATGGCAGGCGCCTGTAGTCCGGCAGGGCTACGCTGGGAGGCTGAGGCCAGGAGAAGGGCGGGAACGCTGGGAGGGCGTAAGCTTGCAGTGAGCCTGAGATTGCGCGCACTGGCAATGCTCCAGCCTGGGGCTACCAGACGCGAGAACTCTTGTTCTCAAAAAAAAAAAAAAAAAAAAAGAAAATAAGGAAAAGATCTGTATGGATGAAAAACGGTGCTGGGAACAAAAACATACTGGCTAGGGCCATAGGCAGCAGAAAGCTTGATTATACAAAAGTTATCTCAAGATAGATTAAGACTCAAATGTAAAACCCAAAACCTTAAAACCGTGGAAGAACATCTGGGCAATACCATTCAGGATATAGGCATAGGAAGACTTCATGACAAAAATGCCAAAAGGAATTTCAACAAAAGCCAAAACTGACAAAATGGTATCTAATTAAACCAAAGAGTTTCTGTATAGAAAAAGAAACTATCATCAGAGTGAACAGGCAACCTACAGAATGGGAGAACATTTTTGCAAACTATCTTTCTGACAGAGGTCTACTATCCAGAATCTACATGGAACTTAAACAAATTTACAAGAAAAAAAAAAAAAAAGCTCCATCAAAAAGTAGGCAAAGAACATGAATAGACACTTCTTAAAAGAAGACATTTATGTGGCCAAGAATCATATGAAAAAAAGCTCAGCATCACTGATCAATAGAGAAACACAAATCAAAACCACAATGAGGTACCATCTCATGCCAGTCAGAATGGTAATTATTAAAAAGTCAAGAAAAAAATAGATGCTGACAAGACTGTAGAGAAATAGAAATGCTTTTACACCATTGGTGGGAATGTAAACTAGTTCAGCCATTGTGGAAGACAGTGTGGTGATTGCTCAAAGATCTAGAACCAGAAATACCATTTGACCCAGTAATACCATTACTAGGTGTATACCCAAAGAAATAGAAATCATTCTATTATAAAGATACATACACACATAGGTTTATTCCAGCACTAGTCACAATAGCAAAGACATAGAATCAACACAATTGCCCACCAATGACAGACTGGATAAAGAAAATGTGGTACATATACATCCTAGAATACTATGCAGCCATAAAAAGTAATGAGAGCATGTCCTTTGCAGGGACGTAGATGAAGGTAGCTACAAGCCATCATCCTCAGCAAACTAACACGGGAATAGAAAACCAAACACTGCATGTTCTCACACATAAGTGGGAGCTGAACAATGAGAACACATGGACATGTGGAGGGGAACAACACACACTGGGTCTTTTGTGTGGGGTTGGAGGAGAGAGAGTATCAGAATAAATAGCTAATGCATATGGGGCTTAATACTAAGGTCATGGGTTGATGGCTACAGCAAACTACCATAGCATACATTTACTTATGTAACAAACTGGTATTCTCTGCACATTTACCCCAGAACTCAAAATAAAATTTAAGAAAAAGAAAAGGAAAGCAAATAACAAGAATAATTCTACTTACTATAGCACTAAAAACAAATAAAAAAAAACTTCAGAAAGAAACATTCAAAAGACCAACGGCTTATACATTAAAACGGAGAGAAAAGAAAGGAAATTGCTGAAAGAAATGAAAAGAACCACCAGTAAATGGTATCAAACCCTGTGCCTATGGATTGAAATATTGTTGAAACATCAACACTACCCAAAGTGATCTACAGATTCAATGCTAAACCTGTAAAAATCTCAACAAGGTTCTTAGAGAAAAAACATATTCATTCTAAAATTAATATGAAATATCAAGGGATTCTGCATAGCTAAAAGAATGTTGAATAAAAAGAAAAGAGTTGGAGACTTCATTTCTCCTATTTTCAAATTTACTACAAGGCTATAGTAATCAAAGTAGATTGGTACTGGAAAAAGACAGATACAGATCAATGTACTCGAACAAATAATTTTAAAAAAAGACATACATATATGGACAAATGATTCTCTTCAGGAGTTCTAAGACCATTCAGGAGTGAATTGAGAATTGTTTTAATAATTGGTGCTGAGAAAAATCAATATGTCCATGCAAAAGATTAGGGTAGATTCTAATTTTTTAGTTTACTTCACACAAAAAAATTAACTCAAGAGAGATTAAACGCCTAAATGTAAGATCTAAAACTAAAATTCCTTAGAAAACCATAGGAGAAAAGTCTCAGGGCATTGGATTTGGCAGTGATTCCTAAGATCTGACACCAAAGTAACAGGCAACCAAAGTGGAAATAGAAAAATTGGACTTTATCAAAATTTAAAATGTTCGTGCTTCAAAAGGCACCACCAACAGATAAAATGACAACCAACAGAACTTGAAAAAATATTTTCTATCCCACATTTAATTAGAGATTGATGTCCAGATTATATAGAGAACTCCAAAAACTCAACAACAAAAAAAGCCCAAATAGCCCAATTCAAAAATAAACAAAGAACTTGAATAGGCATTTCTCCAAAGAAGTATCTAAATGGGCAATAAGCACATGAAAAGATGTTCAACATCACCAATCATTAGGGAAATGTAAATAAAAACAAAAATGAGATACCACTACACACCCCGCAGGATGGATTGCAACTATCAAACAAAACAGACAACAAAAATAACAATAATGAAAATAACAAGTTTTTACATGGCTTGGACAAATTAGAATGCTGTGTATTGCCTCTAGAAATGTAAAATAGTGAAGCTGCAACTGGCAACTGTATGGTGGTTCCTCCTAGAATTACCCTCAGGTCCAACAATTCTGCTTCTGAGCATATACCCAAAATAATTGGAAGCAGGGACCCAAACATGAGATATTTGTTCACTCATGTTTCTAGCAGCCTTATTCTCAATAGCCAAAAGATGGAAGCAAGCCTAGTGTCCACCGACAAATGAGGGTATAAACAAAACACAGTGAAATGTTATTCAACCTTAAAATGTATTAAAATTCTGATACATGCTACAACATGAATGAATCTTGAGGAAAATATAGTAAGTGAAATAAGCCAGTCTCAAATGGGCAGTGTATGGTTCTCTTACATGAGGGAATTATGGAGACATAATATAGACAGAAAATAGAATGGAGATTGCCAGAGGCAGGGCAAATAGGGGAATGGATCATTATTTTTTAATAAGTACAGTTGTTTTACTTTGGGAAGATGAAAATGTTCCAAGAATGGATATTGGTGATGAGTGCATTACAAGGTGAATGTACTTAATGCCAAGAAAAAATGTATGCCCTTAAAACCAGATAAAATGGTACATTTTATGTTCTGTATATTTTACAAAAAAAAAAAAAAAAATGCAATGGCCCAAAAAGATGACTCCTACAAAAGAATATTATAACCTATTAGAAGTTGCAAACTCACACACATTTGTAAGAGAGGAAACATTTTCCCTGTACCTTCGTAATGTTCGATAATTGAGTCTATAATATAAATTGACAGTCGGCAAATTAACAGGAGAAAAGATATACAAAATTATTATGTGCATGGGTATATAACATGAAGGAAGGGTGAATATACACAAAACCACTGAGATCTAGAAGCTTATATATCCTCTTCATAGGGAAAAACAGAGGCTGAATGTAGGCAATTTAGGGGAGAATAAACAATTTTGGGGAAAGATGAATGGGCCCTCAAAACAAGTGATAGTCTATCTAGATGTGGTGTCCTCTAGTCCCTTGAGTTAATCTTCTCTGGTTGTTAAGATTCCCAGGGAGGAAGGAATCAGGACAATTGAGCTCCTTTTGGTGGTTCTCTCTTTAGGCAGATACGGAAACACAGAGAAAAACTTGGCCTGACTTGGGGTTCCCCAAGTGCCCTCAGCTTAAAGTGGTATATTTTGGGGTAGCATTTCCTGAACTTTCACCTTCATCATGGACTTGGTGATGGAAAGCAACAAAATAGTAAAGACGATATTAGAAATGGAGAATGGGTTTCTCACCTAACAGCATTTAAAAGGAAACAAATACACATCATATTAACTAAACAAGCTAAATTGTTCCACTACATTGAACTCAGAACTCTTAAGTGTGTAGTCCCTATGTAGACAAAAAAAAAAAAAAAAAAAAAACCAAAAAACAGGAAAAAGAAAGAGAGACAATACGTGTGTATGTGATTAGTTGCAAAGGAAAATTATAGACATATAGCTAGCAATGACAATGCTGAATACATTCGGGGAGGGACAGGAGTTCCCCAAGGCTGGGGAGCAAGGTTTTCCAGCCAGGCCAGGCTGTCCTATAGTGAGTGTCCTACAGGACTATCCCATCCTTCTGCTCTCTGCATCTGGTGTAGTGCAGAGCCATCATTTGCAAAGTGGTCATGTGAAATGTCTATTGAACTCCCTCTGCACAATTACTTCTTGGCATCCATGCCTGATTCAATACCTTGACAGCTCATTCTGCTTCTCAGAAGTTACAGGCTAGGTTTGAAATTGACAATTCCCCAAATCATTCTGAAATACTTCAGTGTGAGAAAGACTCAGCATAAACCCTGCTCTGTCTTGCTCTATTCTGGCCTCCCATGGACACCTCCTTGGGGTTCATAATATGTGACATATGTGACAGTGGAGAATAATGTCTCCACTGTTTATGGTTTAAAGGGTTGTTGTGTAAAGGCAGGAAAATTAAACTCACAGTGGTAAAATTCAGTAATGAACAGAGCTGTACCATTATTCATTCAGTGCTACCATCCCTTAAGCAGATGTTTTAGACTTGATCTGCCTACTTCTTTGTGTATTAATAAAGAAAATTATAGAACTCCATCTGCAATTGATTTTTAACTACAATGCCACTTGAAATGTGCTGATTAGGCCCTTGTACTAAAGACCTTAAAAATGCTGTATCCGTTTTTCATTTTTTTTCCAGATAAAAATGGCAAAGTTGCCAGTATGGGTGTTTAAAGTGATTTCCAAGAGGTGCGCAAAATGTCTTGCTGCCATTGCTCTTATAATAATTCTAGCAAAACGGTCTGTCCACCACTCCTCCCCACTCCACTTTGGCCACCAGGATCAATATAAAATGAATTTTTGATTCATTTTGAAAGTATTTATTTATTAGATCCACACCTCTCTGGGGTGTGTTGCACGGCTCATTTATGGGGAAAGTTCCTCTTCCCTTAACACTAAACTTACTCCATCATGTGTGTCAGAATCGTGAGGCAAACAAGAGATAGTTTGAGTTTTAGATACTGCTTTGCTTTGCGTTGAGTTCTTAGATAGGTTTTTAATATCATCTGCCATCCTTCCTATACTCTTGATGTCTAATTTGCTAATTCTACAAATACAGTTTTTACCAATATATAGTTCTTAAAAAAGTATTCATATTTTAGAAAGCGAAAAAAAGCTGGGCCTGGTGGCTCATGCCTATAATCCCAGTGCTTTGGGAGGCCAAGGCGGGTAGATCATGAGGTCAGAAGTTTGAGATCAGCTTGGCCAACACAGTGAAACCCCGTCTCTACTAAAAGTACAAAAAATTAGCTGGGCGTGGTGGCAGGCGCCTGTAATCCCAGCTACTTGGGAGGCTGAGGCAGGAGAATCGCTTGAGCCCGGGAAGCAGAGGTTGCAGTGAGCCAAGATCACGCCACTGCATTCCAGTTGGACAACATGGTGAGGCTTCGTCTCAAAAGAAAAAAAGATAAAGAAGACGAGAAAAAATACAGAATCTAATCACTTAGTATTTGAGATAACAACACAGATTTAGAGACTTAGGGGTAGAAATGTCTTTAAAAGGCAATATGTCAAAACTGACCTTTTCCCCCTAGAAGTCATGGTAGTTTGAATATTAGTTTTGGAGTCAGATTTGTTGGAATTAACTCCCAGAGTTGATATTAGTTTATCTAGTTGTGTGACTTTAAGAATGCTACTTGTCTTCTTTGTGCCTTATTTTCTTCATTCTTACATTGGGGTCATAATAATAGTAACTACATCAAATCATTTATTATAAGAGACCAATGAGTTAATTCACATAAGATACTTAGAACAGTGTTTGACACAAAATGGGCAGTAGATACATTTTAGCTATAACAGCCAAATATAGTTTGGAATCAGGAAGACTTGGTAGAAATTTAAATCTACTACCTACTCATTTAGCTGCATATAGCCTCAGTTTTCTGATCTGCAAAACAGATACAGGAAGGTACTGTAAATAGTTCATGAGATAAAGTAGATAAAAATCTTATCACAGTGGGTGGGCATTTTGAATAGTTTTTGATAAACGTTATGCTAAGACAGTTATGCATTGCTTAACGATGGAAGTATGTTCTGAGAATACATCACTAGGATATTCCGTTATTGTGTGAACATTGTAGGGTGCACTTACACAGAGTTAGTTGGTATAGCCTATCACACAGTTATATGGTATAGCTGTAACAATAAGTTCCTTGCCTTATGCATGCAGCAAGTCAAGCCACCAAGATACTGGGTTGCAGCAGAGTAAGAAGCTTAATCCTAAGGCCTCTGAACAAGGACATGGAAGGAAACGTCAAATCTGTCTCTCCAAGGAGTGTGGGGCTAGGAATTGGAAGGGTTTTGAAGTGGGCTGAAGTGTGATGTTTGATTGGTTGAAGAGTTCAGGGTGAAGTTATGAGACAGGAGGATGAAGAAATTATTCTCTTGTTAATTCAGTTCCTCTGTGGGGTCTTCAGTCTGGTTGGCTTTTCCACCGGAATTCAGGATCTGCTTAAACAATTCTTAAACACAAGCTTTATGATTCTAAAGTCAGAAATCCTATCTATAGGAACAATGGAAATGGAAATGGAAATGGTCAGTATCTAGTGCTATGTGACTTTTGCTTACAAAGAAGTGGGTCAAAATGCACAAAAGATGTGATAGGCAGGAGAAAAAGCAGTCCATTTGACCTAGACTGAGCTAAAATACTTTGTGCTTCAAAATTGACCCACGTTTGACATTAACAACAATGACTGTGTTTCTGTCCAGAATTCTTGTTAACCCTGTGAGGACAGTTTCATAGCTTGTTTCTTCTAGGCTACAAACTGGTACAGGGTACAGAATGTTACTGTATTGAGCAACATGGGCAATTATGACACAATGGTATTTGTGTATCTACCTTAAACATATGTAAACATACCTTAACATAGAAAAGGTACCGTAAAAATACAGCATTATAGGCTGGGCACGGTGGCTCAAGCCTGTAATCCCAGCACTTTGGGATGCCGAGATGGGCAGATCATGAGGTCAGGAGATCGAGACCATCCTGGCTAACACGGTGAAACCCCCTCTCTACTAAAAAATACAAAAAATTAGCCGGGTGAGGTGGCAGGCGCCTGTAGTCCCAGCTACTCGGGAGGCTGGGGCAGGAGAATGGGGTAAACCCGGGAGGTGGAGCTTGCGGTGAGCTGAGATCCGGCCACTGCATTCCTGCCTGAGCGACAGAGCGAGACTCCGTCTCAAAAAAAAAAAAAAAAAAGAAATACAGCATTATAATATTATGGGACCACAGTCATATATGCAGTCAATCATTAACCAGTGTTTTTTTCCTTTGGTGGCACATGACTGTATTTTTAAAATAAGAGGTGGGTATAAAGTCGGAATTGAATGAATGTTGGTTTTTTCTCTCCCTTATCTCATAGCCTCTTACTCTCTCATTCAATTTGTATAAAAGATGTGACAGGTAAAAGAAAAAGCAGATCATTTGATCTAGATTAGCTAAAATACTTTGTGCTTCAAAGTCAGCCCATGTTTGACATTAACAATTATAATAGTCACCATTTACTGACTATCCTCTTACTGAATCTCACATCATCTAGGTAGGGTCCTAGAAACCTATTATTCTATAATAATTATTATTTCTGCTTTTCTGATGGGCAAACCAAGGCTCAGGTGGTGAACTAACCCATGCACAGACCACACAGCTAATGCACAGCAGACACTGGATGGGAAAACAAAACTGTTCAAACTCATGGTTACACCTGCCCCAAAATTAAAGCAAATGGTCTCCGTAAATGTTATGGATAAGTAGGCTTTTTAAAAAACAAATTCTCTACTCATTTTCAGGCTCCACAGCCTATTTCTCTAAATTGTTCTCAAATATTGGGACTTTAAAAATAATAATGGAGACACATTCCATTCTGAAATACAAGCAGAATACCTAAGAAGCAAATTAGCCTGTTGAATGAAATTGTGACTGGGAAAAGGCCATAGAATAACCCTGGACTGGTAATTATCTCCGGAACAACCAGTTTTTTTCAGAGCAAACAGACTGGCTGGTGATTATAAAATGATGACCAGTTCAAAGAAAATTACACCTGCTGAACAGTTAAATGAAGCCTCTGGACTGGGCCTCTACCCTCTTTGAAATGTCTGAGATCTTAGAGAAAATCGCAGCATGCACATAATCTTTTTCTTTATAATACTGAAATCCATTCAGAGAGTGAATAGTAGATAAATTTCTGACTTAGCTCATGTACTTAGAAGGGCTAGGTTGTGAAATGTTAAAATTACAGCCACAAATGATACCTGAAAACAATTGCAATATTTCGTTAAAAAATAAGTACAATTAAATAAAATTGCAAAGACATCCATTTCCAAGAACAGAAAGTCTGCCTTGTCTTTGTATAAGCTTCAAATTAGTCCTTTGAATAAAAGTGCCATGAAATAACATCAAGTTTTGGATATTTATTAGAAAGATCAGAAGTATTTTCCAAGAAAAATTGTAGTGACTTTGTCTGTATGATTCGGTGACCACACCCCCCCCCCCTTTAAATTTGGTCAGTTCATCAAGTCTACCCCATGAACATTGTTCAGTTCACTTTACATTTAGTAGTAGCTCTTCTGTCAAGCACCTGCTATTCTGCTCACTAGTGAGGATTCAGCACTGCATAAGATGTCGTCCTTTTCCTTAGGAAGCAGACAGCCTGGTCTGGGGAGCCTCTTGTGGAGATAAGTTTGAAGATTTTCCTTCCAGCTGATACTTGCTTCAGCAAAGGAATATGGAAATACTTGTAGAACAGCTCTGGAATCAGGGTAGGCTGCTGAGATGACTTAACATTCTCTCTTGTAGTATTAATGTTTCCTTTCTTCTTGTGCTTGGGTCTCATACCTAGGTCCTGGAGAAATTTGGCATGGCAGAAGGCAAATGAGAAACTTAATTATTCTGATAAGTGTTTAAAATACACTATAGCATTTATGAAACATATAGCCAATATTATAGAGGAATAGGGCAACTCTGATGATAGTGTCCCCAACAGCATAGTCCAAGTGGCATTGTCACATTCTTTTCCTAATTTCTATGTATTCTCAGCAATGTTAAGGTTCCATATTCGTCCCTGGATTAGAGTAGTTTTCGTTTCTGCTGATACCACAGTTGATGTGTCCTTTCATGGTTCTGTTCCCAATAGGCCCTTTGCAATCAGTCCTGCTCTTAGGCTCTTCCTCTTAACTGCCACCAAATTCTATAGAAGATGTGGGGATGTAGAAAGATTAAATTAAAGCAATGCAAACAACTTTAACGTCAATATTAGATGTTTCTACAGCAAACACTTGACTATCATTTTCTTGAGAGCTTGTTTGGAGGTTCTAGCAGGGGAGTGAAGCTATTCGTATACCCTTGACCAAAGACTGGCTCTCCTCTATTGGGGATGGTCATCTTCTTGGACCAAGTGTGCAGCTTTGGGAAGGACACACATGGAGTGGTGGATGAGGAAAGGGACACCCACCTAGCCAGCCAGATTAGCCAGATCAACACTGGTGATCAATGGGGTGACAGATGTCGCAGCCAGATCGATCGCCTTCACATCCCACTCTCATTTTCTTAATTCAAACTCTAGATTCTCACGTCTTCCTCCCTCCTTCCATGTTTTGATCTTCTCACTTAACCTTCATGTTCCAGTGTCTATTTCTAATACAGATCATTCATTTATGTATTAATTGTTCTTTGCTTTGTTGTTGTTGTTGTTGTTGTTTTGAGACGTAATCTCGTTTCATCACCCACACTGGAGTCCAGTGGCATGATCTCAGCTCACTGCAGCCTCTGTCTCCTAGGTACAAGTAATTCTCCTGACTCAGCCTCCTGAGTAGCTGGGGTAACAGGTGCATGCCACCACGGCTGGCTAATTTATGTAATTTTTTTTTTTTTTTAATAGAGAGGGGGTTTCACCATGTTGGCCAGGCTGGTCTTGAACTCCGACCTCAGGTGATCTACCCACCTTGGCCTCCCAAAGTTCTGAGATTACAGGTGTGAGCCACTGCACCCGACCTCCTCCTCCTTCTTCTTTTTTTTTTTTTTTAGTAAACAGAAGACAATTTAGGGACCTGGAGCTGTACCCTTTTCCCAAAGAGTCATCTAATGATACTTGAAAGAGAAATTCTAGATACTCATTTCAAGATGATATATGGTTTCACTTTTCTGCCATATGTGAATAAGCAGATGATTTAACAACAGGAGTCACACATATACCTTGTCTCCCAGATGGACGCTACAGTTCTTGTGAATGAGATTCATATTTTAAACTTTTTTGAATGTCCTATTTCATTTAATATAGCACTCTAAACATGCAACTCATAGAAGGCAGAGAATGTTCCACATGCTAAATGAGCATATGTTGCTGCTTTTGTTGAAGCAGCAGAATGTAGGAGGTAGAATTTTATGGAAAAAAAGCAGGCTTTACAGCTAGCCACTTACTATATGAATTTGGGGTAAATCATTTAACTATTCTGAGCTTCAGTGTCTTCGTCTGCCAAATTGATTTCATATGTCACAGGAATGTTGTGAGAATTAAATGAGGTAAGAAATCAAAATACAATTATGTTTCTTCCTCTTTTTCACAGTATGTAGTCTAGTGAATGCAAAAAAAAAAAAAAAAAAAAAAAAAAAAAGAAAGTACAGAATGAAAAGTTTTAAGCTCTCTCCATACCCAGATTCAAATAGAAAGAAAGGCAAACTTGCTGTTGGCTAAGAGTCTGGTTGTTGGATCTCATTTGTTTTTCAGCCTACATGACTTCATTTCCAGTGGATGACAGCATATTCACCGTGTATCTGGCCTGTACAATCGTGCTTTAGCATCTGCACTACGTGCCCACGCCAGATACACCTTGCTCTGGGACAATCTAATAACACACTTGAGTCATTTCATCCTGACCTTCTGCCTGCCCTGTCACCTCTTCCCTCTCCTTGGGAGGAACTGTCCTCCCTGGGGCACACTTTACAAAAACAAATCAACCAATCTCAAATCACACCCCCAACCACCTCTCTTATCAGGCTGTCACCTCACAGCCACCATTCCACTGCCCTAATCATCCCCGGACCAAATACCAGACAACTAAAGACAGCCCCTATGCTCCAGAGCCCAAGGCAGTTATTCAAATGAGACAATCCCAAGTCTGCGGACCTAACCTTGCCTGCTTCTTCCTGAGTAAACCCAATAAAGGCTGCATCCCTTCCTTTTTCCTCATTCTCTGCCTTTTGACCCACCCTGGTTCTTTCCCCCCGCAGACCTGTGTGATGGCTGCTACCCGGGGCCCCCGCCCCCCCCGCCTTGTAGGGAACTGTAACAAGACTATCTTCATGGAAACCATGCTCCGACTTACTGAGCTTACTATATTTCAAATTTTCTATTGGTACACTGTATATTTAAACACACAGCGTAATTCAGAGAAGTGTCAATGGGACCGTTCTATTCTTGCTTTGCCATTAAGCCAATTGATCTAAATTGACTTTTTCTTTTAAGCTAGATATCTGAAAAGACATTTGATTGGCCTATAGTTACATGGTTTATTTCATTTGTGAAAAACTGGCATTATTTGGTTCTCATTGAACTTTAGTGTTGTTATATTTATGATTTTTGAATATATAATGGGCACAGAGACACCCATGGGACAATCAGGAGACAAAAAAATCAAATAGTCAGACAAATATATGTAAACTTATATCTGTGAAAATTGCTATAAAGAAGAGTCATGAGATGTATCATAAGTTTTTGACATTGTTTGATGGCTCAAGGAAAGATTCGCTGTGGAGATGACACCTGAGCTGAGATCTGATGGGAGAGCAGGAGACAAGTGATGCAGGAAAGGAATCTCCCTTCCCTGGGTTGATGGGAGGCTAGAGAGTAGCAAAGAAGTTCACGGCTTCTCCCTTAGCACCCAGGATCTCCTGCAATAATAATAATGATAATAATAATAATAAATTAACAAGGAGAGCAATAGAATATGTATACTATTTAAAAATCAGCAAAATTCTTCCAAACTAGTATAATTTTAATATGATATTATTTGATAATAAAGACACATACCAATTTGAAGTCAATGTCATATGTAAAGAATGTTCTAAAATACAAAATTAACAATACTATAATATGATGCTAAGATGGAACTAACTGGAAATAGAATAAAATGTTTCCTCTTGTAAAGTACTGAAGACATTACAATGCATGTCATATATGTTCAGTGTGCAGGCAACACCATATTATATTCATTTGTTCATCTACGAAACGTTTACTGACAGCCACAAAGTTTTAGATCCACAGGATGCAATGCAATAGAGAGTCAGATATCCTATGCCAAGGTATTTACAGCATAGCTAAGGGTACAGAAAAGAGATGCATGATTACAACACAAAGGACCTTTGAGGAGACACTAAAGGGTGAAATTATATCAGACAAGCAGAATCCCAGCAGGTCTTTTAAAAGAAAAGACACGTAAAGGAACCTTAAAGAATTAAATGGTGTTATACACCCTGAGATTCTTGACACATCTAACACCCGAGCAAGGGAAACAGGCTGAGAAAGCAAGGAAATGAAGATACCAGGAAGGTCTTTTAGGGAAACTTCTAAATAATTTAATAATCAAAATTTTAGAGCTGGACAGCAATTCATGCTTCATTTTATATTTAAAGGTTTGCTGTGATTTGGAGAAGTCAGGTGACTTGCTAAGAGATACACAACTAATTAGTTCCTTAGCCAGAGCCAGACTCTCTGCCTCCTAACTCCACAGCATGTGGCAGGAACCAGAGCCATACAGGAAAAGCGAAAGTGCTGTAACATAATGTTGAGGTATTTTAGGGACATGATCTCACATTGGAGTCTTTTTCAAGACTTTGTGCTGCCAAATGTGTTTAGGAATAAATTCACTTCCTTGACCCCATGTATCCTGCAAAGGTTATGCTCTAATTGACCTCACTAGGAAAAACCCACTTGTGCCAGAAATGCATCGCTGCAAAGAAGTCAGCTCACCTATGGAGTTGCTCAATATGGAAACAAAACTTTAAATCAAGGTCGGAAGAAATTTTTAACAGACCAGGAACTAAGACAACAAATATTCTTTCTTGACTTGTGAGTTTCTTCTGTCATTCTTCAATACCATATGTTAGCACAATAGAGAAACATAAAGAAAAGGTGTTTTTTAATTAGTTTTTTGTTTGTTTTTAACTTTTTTTTTTAGTTTGTACCTAAGGGACCCATGTAGGAACTGGAATTTTAGTTAACTGTATCTTCAATAGAGCTAAGGCAGGTTGCTTGAATAGTGCATAATCGTCTCTTACCTGAGGCATATCTATTAGCCAGTTATTACATTCTGTCAGAACACAGTAATTCATTACTTATTAATGTATGTGTAGTGATACAACAGTAAATTACATAAACCTTTCACGTCATCCTACCATTTGAGAGAGACTATGGCTCTTGTTCATTGAAAGTTTTATATCTAATAAGATTGGATAGGAAACAACCAACCAACCTATATTTCAGTTTCGGAAACCCCCCACCCCAGCCAACTCTATCTTACCATTCCTTTAAGATTTATTTCAAGTGCCTGTCACCTCTTTTTTCTTTTTTGCCTGACCTTCCATAAATGGGCCATGTCCTCTTTCTCCTTGTTCTGAAGTTACTCTGTACTTATTGCAATTACAGCACTGACCACTTCACACTGTGGTCATAGGCTTAAGTGTCTTTCTCCTCCATTAGACTGCAAACTCTTCAAGGATAAGGTCTGTATTATATTTATTTTTACATTCTGAGTATAAGAATATAGGCCACTTAGATGCCCTAGTAATGTGGAAGTGAAGAAAATTAAATACATGCCAAGCAGCTGTACATTTCACATGGATAAGGATCATGCCATGTTCATGTTTGCATCCAAGAGAATTCTAAGTATGGCACAGAGCAGAAACACAATAAGCTTAATGAATATATGTGCACGAATAGAAAGTAAATAGAGAGTAAAAACATTTTATGTTAATAACAATAAACAAAAAATATATCTCTTTTTATTTAAAGACTAAAGAAAGTTTATAGACAATGAGAAGGTGTTAGCTAGGCCTTGGAAAACCCTGAATTTTGGAGAGAGAGAAAAAAGGAGGCAGAAACTTCAAATGGAAGACAAGTTACATAAGGACATATCACTGAGAATGAGTCCAGCATGCTTGAAGAGAGGTTCGTTAGAATATTGCCACATAGGTGGGTAAGTCCAGTCAGTCAAACCTAAACAAGATTCACAAACCCATAATATATAGGCTTTTGAAAGTATGTGACAAGAAACACGAGGTAAATACAGATTAATACCCCAATTTTAGTCAATCAAATTCAGGTGTTTCCTGGCAAAGCAATGACAAGCGTCTACAACAATCTGCAGATGATATACACGTTTTACTTTCCTAATTAATGCTAAATGGAGGTGCAAATTTGTTAATGATAGAATTTTCACATTCAGACAAAACTTAGCAATGTACAAAATTGCAGTTTTAAAATTTCTTTGGCAATGTCTAAAAATACAGAAAGTCTTGTGAATATGACTTAATTAGATACTCACACTGTAGTCCATCGTGTAGCAGGTGTTAAAGACAAATAAATATACCAAACTAGAAGACTCAGATATTGCCTACCCATGACTATGCTATCTGACTAGACTTTCTCTAAGGTTATGAAAGTTAGGTTCCTCCATAAAAAAACAGTATTACCCTGGTGTGGCTGACATGTTTTTTTATAAGGTATTTCCAACTGCTCAATAAAAACAGACTGCGTGGGAGTGAGAACAATGAGTTAGGATGGGGGCAGGATGGGAGTAGTGGAAGGACTGAATGGGGTCAGAGTCTTGGATTAATTGTATACATAATCAGACATGGAGTGTGAAGTGAAAAACAGTGTCAAGAATGATGCAAAGTCTTTGTCCTAAACCAGTGTAAGAACGGAATTGCTGTAAGGGGTATACAGAAAATAGCAGAAGGAACAACCATGCCTCTCTTAGGGAGCCTTGTGCCTCCCCAAGAAAATTGTAAGTTCTACAAAAGCCGTACCATGACTTGTGCCATGACATGTCTCCATCCCACTTGTGTCTCCAACAGTTTCAGAATAAAAGTTCTGGTCTTTGTTGCCAGCAACAATAAATACTTGAACAGAAAAGGAGTTAGCATTTGTTATGGCCTCTGTATCACTACGCGATGGAAAGCACTTCACATGACCTTCTTTCACTTTGTATTTGAAGGGTGTTGTGACATTGATTTTATTATTAAGAAAAACTCAAGACTTAGAGTGGCCTGTCTACATTTTCCACTGAAATTGTCTATGACCTCCGGGATCCAAAGCAAAGGATATTATTGTTAAAATGCATCCCAGATCTATAAAATCAGAATTTCTTATTTTGAGCCCTGGGAATCTTAATTTTTAACAAGAATATATGATAATTCTAATGCACACCAAAATTTTAGAATGACTACAAATCATAACTGGGTGACTTATAATTAAAAAGGAATTAGGTGGTAGGATACATACATCCTCCATGGTAGCTATAATTATATCCCATTATTGTTACAGTTCTAGACATTATTTTATTAATATTTAAATATGTAATTCTGTAGGAAAGATCTGCACATAGCTCCTTACTTTACCACTAACAAGCTGTGTCAATATAGATATGTCCAATTTCTCCCCAGACAAGGAGGAATAATATATGCTAGTCTCATTGAGAGCATTGTATGAAAAACATTCAAACCACACCTCTACTCACAGATGAGAAACAAAAATTGACTTGCCAGATAATATATTCTTCTTTTAGAGGAAAAACACTTAAACCCACAGTAATATCTGTCCTTGACATCATCCTGTCATGGCTAAATTAGTACTTGTTTAAAATTTTGAAGTAACCAAAACTTCCCATTAATTTCAACCCGAGAGTTGACACGCATTTTCTTTTTAAAGAAATCAGAATTAAGGGCTCGCTTTGGGGAAATAAGGTAATTCATAATAAAGAAATAGAAGGTAATTATTATTTAAACAAATAAAAATAGAGGCACTATGTTTAGTTCTGTTATTCAAACTGTTTTGTTAATCACTCCCTATCTACCACCCATGGTGTTCGCACATTGTTTGAATTAGAAAAACATAGGTCTATCCCGGAAGCAGATTTAGCTCTGCAAACACCCTGATAGTTTTGGTAAAGTATGGGGTTTAATGAAAATCTTCCCATTATGCTCATTAATGGTAGTCTAATATTGGAAGTTTAAGGCAGTCTTTGCCTGTGCCTCTTTTTCTAAAGTAGGATCAAGCTTCAATAATGACTTACACTCTTGTCTAAACATAATTCTCGCTGAACTAGAGCTCCATTTATTTACCAGAGTAGATTTTTCTGATGCGTGTTCTAAGGGACACTAGTTCCTGATGATGCTCTAAGGTCACGATTTTAGAGGAAATGTTTTTTTCTTTGAATATACCATACACTTTAGCCAAATAAAGTGTCTGAGACAACCTGCAGTAAATAAATATGTTTGATTTTGTCTAACCTGATGATATCAATCTCATTGTATCACGGAACTGTTTTGTCACCCAACACTGCAGTGAAACCAGGTATCATAAAACACCCTTGGGAAGCACTGTTCTCAGCTTAATATACAGGTGACTCTGACCATAAGTGTCAGCAGGTTTGCTTGAGCACATATAACTGCCATATCAGTTCACACTTTCGGAGGTTATCCAAGTATTCATTCTATGAATTATGAGCTCTAGAAAGTTATCACATTTCCTATTGTCATTGATCCTACTGTGGTCCAGGTGCATTGTAGACATTAGGGATATTGCAGAGAATAAAATCTCACAGCCGCTCACAACAATTGGGGAACACAACCATTTAGCAACTTAAGGTGTGATGAGGTTTAACTTAAATAATGCAAAAGAAGACAACAGAACAGTGCCTGGCAGTTGGCATATGCTCCACAGTTTTTTCTCTCCTTTATTCTGCCCTCCATACTGGAAAGTACGGAGGCAATAAAGAGGTGACATCCATAGCATACCCTGGTGAAAGCTTGGCATCAATTCCCTGACATCTGCCCATGGAAAATAAACAGAGAAGAACCAGAGTCCAGAGGTGGGCATAAGGTGGGTGATAGGTAGATTGAGGCAAAGACATAAGCATGAAGGTATAGTCCCAAAGAGGACTAAAGGTAGCATTTAGGGAGCAGGAAGAAGACCCATCCTCCCCAACCTCCGCCCCCAGTCCTACAGAAATGAGCCTGCAAGTGAAGCAAATCAGCAAATGAAAATAGAGAAAAGATTTTTTTTTTTAAATTTCACACGTTCTTTATTTCTTTTTTCTTTTTTCTTTTTTATTATACTTTAAGTTCTAGGGTATATGTGCATAACGTGCAGGTTTGTTACATATGTATACTTGTGCCATGTTGGTGTGCTGCACCCATCAACTCGTGAGCACCCATCAATTCGTCATTTATATCAGGTATAACTCCCAATGCAATCCCTCCCCCATCCCCCCCCATGATAGGCCCCGATGTGTGATGTTCCCCTTCCCGAGTCCAAGTGATCTCATTGTTCAGTACCCACCTATGAGTGAGAACATGCGGTGTTTGGTTTTCTGTTCTTGTGATAGTTTGCTAAGAATGATGGTTTCCAGCTGCATCCATGTTCCTACAAAGGATGCAAACTCATCCTTTTTTATGGCTGCATAATATTCCATGGTGTATATGTGCCACATTTTCTTAATCCAGTCTGTCACTGATGGACATTTGGGTTGATTCCAAGTCTTT
>NW_016804647.1:616317-643134 GCF_001698545.2 Rhinopithecus bieti
CTCGCTGGTCAGGCTGCAGCAGCTGACCAGCACCAATTGTCCGGCACTCCCCAGTGAGATGACCCCAGTACCTCAGTTGAAAATGCGGAAATCACCGGTGTTCTGTGTCGCTCACGCTGGGAGTTGGAGACTGGAGCTGTTCCTATTCGGCCATCTTGCTCCGCCCACACCTATTTCTTTTTTAAATTTTTTTGTGAGTACATAGTAGGTGTATATATTTTTGGGGCACATGAGATGTTTTGATACAGGCATTCGAGGTGAAATACATCATGAAGAATGGGGTATCCACCCCCTCAAACATTTAGCCTTTGTGTTACAAACAGTCCAAGTTATACTCTTTTATTTTAAAATATACAGTTATTATTGACTATAGTCACCGTGTTGTGAGATTAAATAGTATGTCTCATTCATTCCTGCTCTCTACTTTTTTGTACCCATTACTGATGCCCTCTTCTCCCCCAGCCCTCCACTGCCCTTCCTAGCCTTTGCTCACCATCCTTCTACTCTCTGTGTCATCATTATGTTAAGTGAAATAAGCCAGGCACAGAAAGACAAACATTGCATATTCATATATACTTTTAAAAGTGAATGACTATGTCTTATACTGTTTTAGGCAGAATACATATTCCCGGGGCAGACACTGGGCTTTTCATTTTATATTCCCAGTGCCTGGGACATGTTAAGTATTGCTGAAAGAATGAAGAATAGATTAATGATAATTTTAGAGTATTGCCTTGTTTTGGTGTTCTTGGTTTGCTTAGCACTCAGGACAAAATCATTAATAGAAGAATTTCATATTTGTACAAATAATTTAAATTAATTGCAAATGATGTAAATATCATCGAACAAACTGCTCTTTAAGTAGTCCCCACATTACAAACTCCAGCTTGCAAAAAGCCCTTATCTATGAAGCACCTGAGTGGAAGAAGTTTCCATTATCACTGCTTTTGAGATCACTTCCCTGTCGCCACCATTTTGTCCCATTTCACTTCCACACTACAGTTACCCTCAGATACCACATAGACACAGATGACAGAATAGCAGCGAAGTGCCTGGCCCCAACTGTCTCCACGTATTTCCAGAGCTTCTTCTGCAGTCATCCTATTTGTCCCTTACTGCTTTCCTGCACCACAATGCCTGGGAGCCCCTGACTGGGACTCTCATGCACCCTCCTGCCCTACTCTTTGTAGAGTTATTGAAGCTAGCACTTTGCGATAGCACTTTTATCTAACATTTTTTACTCAGCTTCACCCACCTGAGAGAACAGAAGCAATCTAGGCACTTTCCGGGCCTGATACGTTAGACAGGAGCCACATATGAGATGTACTCTGCATTGTCAGTGTAGACTTCTTCCCAGCCTTTATGACAGCATCATTGTGAAAGAACTAGAGGAAAAGTTAGCTCTTGAGCAGCAAACCTGAGTGCATATCTCCTATTCCTCCTCCTTTTTTAAACTTATATCTAAGTGAATATGACAGAATTTTAGGTGATAGGAACAATGAAGAGAGGGTACCATCTAGCCAGGCATGGAGAGGAAGCTTTTGCCACCACACTCTTTTTAATTTAGGGCAATATTTGAGGTAAATATTGATTTCCTCCTTTTAAATATGAGTAAATCTCAGAGAGTTTAGGCAACTTTCCCCAAGTGACACTGTCAATGAGAGGCTGAGATGAGTTTGAATCCCAGGCTGATGTCACAGCATGTGCTCTTCCTTCTCAAACTTTATCTCTCCAGTGGCAGGGAAGAATAAACACAGACCCTATGGGATGTCAGAAATATGTACCAAAGGGGCTCCCTTTCTTTTCTTGTTTTATCTGTAAGTTCAAGTATACTTTTGCATTTTCACAATATGTCTGTGTGGGACGGAAGCTAAAAGGAATCATTATTTCTTCAAAAAAGATTTTTTGAAAATGGAACAATGCTCATGGGTTTTAGAGCCAGGCAAACAGTCGTCCATTCATTGAACTGAGGGAAGATGATGGTCAGTGGCTCACAGGGGCTGACTTGATATGGAGGCCCTGGCCACTTACGTACACTTCTCCAAGGACTCCTGTGCAGGAGTCAAATCAGCCTCACGCCTGGGACAGGTAGGGGACAAAAGGCAATCCGGTGGGACTCTAGGTTGATAATACCCCAAGGCCAACTTGCTGAACTTGATTTGCCAAACACTAATTGGCGCCACGAGCGACGTCTGACAACCTGTCAGGAGAAAAGGAGAAATCAAACTGAGCCCAGAACGACAGGCTTCTACCTTTTAGACTTCAAGCCTGAAGTGGGGATGGTGAAGGTTATGAGGATTTGGGAATAAACAGTGTATCATCCCCACTTCATTGTCAATGATAACGACAGTAACGTTATAACCCATAGGTAGCCACCAGAGCTGGTCTCTGTACTTTCTCCCTAGGGGTCTTAGGCATATGCACATGCACAAACACACAGATACACACACAGATGCACACACACTCTCTGAAACCAAACCAGGAGTCTGTTGCTGCTCCTTTGGGTAGAATCATGTGGTAGCCTTCAGGCAAGCTGACCCAAACTGCTGCTGATACACACTGTCCAAAAAAGGGATTATATGGTAGCCTAGTCATTTGAGGAATTCTTTCCAACCGATTTGTTTTTTGCAAATTGTGCTGCTTTCATCAAAGCAGGGGAGTAGGCCTTTCTATGCACCCCCCATGTATCTTTCTCAGGGCATGTTACTGCACCAACAAATTGTGGCCATTGGAAAAGTCTGCTTGCTAGGTTGCCAAAGTATAATAAATGTCATTTGAGAGTGATGTATTTTGGTTATTCTCTCTTCCTGTTGCTACAGCCACAGCCCAGAGTGGAGCAGGGGTGCGAGGTGCTATCTACCCAGTTTCCTAAATCCATCTACTTCCCGGGAGGTCCACTCAAGCATCTTATCTTCATTGGTGCATCTGCTTGAAAAATTCTCTTCCTCTTTCACTCTATTTCAAATGCTGATTTCTTTGGTAAGGTGATATAAAGAAATATGGATGATTAAACTAGTTTATGTTAAGTTGTGAGTAACTCATCACTCATTTGATGCACCAGTGAGTATTGCATCTTAATGAAAACCTTTCTGGCAGTGATAATGATAGTAAAGAATTTCCTATGGGAAGCAGGGGCACATACTACCTTTCTGCCTAGCATTTTCTTTAAAAAAAAAAACAAAACAATTTTTTAAAATGCCTATCTTTTTGTCTTGGTCTTTACAGCTGATATGAAATTTGAGGTGACTTTAAAAGGACAAAGAGAGAGGAGAATAAATTTCAGTCTGGAATGATCTACATAATTGCTTCAATTGTGTTTTCTTTGGGCTTCTCATAACTGGCTTTAATAAGCAAAACTTCTGCAAGAAGCAAAAATGAACCGTTCTAACAGAGCAGTGAAACTCTAAGAAGTATAGCTACTGGAGAAGCCATACAAACATAATGAACTATGAGTTTCAATTGTCAAACTAATGCTGTATCCTTATGTCAGAAACACTAATCAAGTTGAGAACATCTGGTTCATGTTTCATTTTTTTTCCGTAAGTAACCAAATTAGTCACCCATATAATATTAAATCTCTTGTTCATTATCCATAAAATGTTTTGCTTTAGTTTAGAATCGAAATTGCTAAAATTAAGCAGAGAGTGACACAAAGTTATAACCAGCTTTCCTGTAAATGAATGTCTTAGTATGGCATATATTCTCACTTTCTTAAATGCAGCTGGCATCACACACATCATACTTCCTGCAGAAAATTCAATTTTGGTACTGAAAACAGAAACAGTTCTGTAAATTTTATTGTCCCACATTATCTAGTGTAATTTTATATTTTCCTGAAAGTTCAGTCACTTTGCTAGAAAAGGGGCCAACTGCACATGTTATCCTCTTGCTAATTTAAATGTGAGTGTGAATGTGTGTGATGGATACTTAATTGAGGATCTGAGTTTCAGTTGGGTCAGATTCAAGACTGTGTTTCCACATCATTGAAGCTAAATTGGCCTCTAATTTTTTGGGCTATCACTGAGAACACTGGAGATTAAGGAAAGAAGGTGACATGGATAGCAAGAGCAGGAAACTACACTTTTCATCTTTCAAGCTGGGGATAGATGAAGGGAGTTTGCATGTCAGCCTGTACTACTAACAGAGGGCAGGAGACTGATCTGGTTAGGGCAGGGGTAAGAGTATTGAGAGAGTCCTTTTTGCACTGCTGTGTGCTGGTGAGGACATTCTGCAGGGAGAAGGCCAAGTAATCCCACATGTCAGATAAGGGACCAGGATTGCTGTTCTGAGTCTATGCTTAATGTGCATTTTCCAATAATATAAGCAAAAGAAAGATATAAATTTGCACTGTGTATCTATGATGAGTTTTCAAATTACTCTGTCTCTTATTGCATACTTTCTGGGAAAGGAAAAAAAAATATTTAGTCTTCAGGAGAATTTTATACAAGCTGTTGTTCCAAGGAGCATGACAACAGAATGGAGAACACCTACTTGGTGACTCGAATGCTCAGATCCATCATATTTATCATCTCTCTTGGACAATATAGGACATTGTGCTGCTTTTGAATTATTTGTTGATTTGTTGTTAATGTTTCACGCCCCAACCTTACACATTCTTTCTTTAGTTATGTTAACATCACCACTTAAGCTACAGACAAGTAACTTTTGCTGTCCATTCAGGAAATACTGTGACTCTTCTTGGGTTTTAGGAATTAAGAATACTTTGGCCAAAAGGCAACATTTTCTTTATCACTTACTTTCATTCGTAGACATTAAGTGGACAGAATCCTCTCCAGACTCCTCTAACTTCTTTTTTTTCCCTCTAACTTCTAAACAATGTTATAGACACACAGATTCCCAATGCTATTAGAGCTGTCAAACCTATCACCAGACTAGATGGTTGTTCCACTTGAGATACTAAAGTTTAACAAGCAACATCATACAATGCCCACTGACCTCATAAAACCATCACATATCACTAGAAGGCTTCAATTGGCAACCTCTAAGTGGAGTTGGCTGCCATGAAAAGTTCACTGAGAACCTCAGGCTATTGGGTTATGATGGAAAATATCATCCACAACTAATTTCCCATTAAACTGCACGAACCACAGCTGGGCACATCTGAGGCCCAGCACCCCTTTTATTCACCTTCAGTTGGCTTCTCCACACACCTCCTGGCAAAGATGTTTCACTCTCCCAGCACTGAGATCCTTTCACTTTCAACAGATGGACCATTGTGCAGTCCTTCTCTAAGACTACTTAGGCCTTTTTACACAACTTTTCTACTTCAGAATTATTGTTTTATCCATTATATCTTTCCTCTCCTCTTCCTTTTTCCTCTCTCCCGTTTTTCCATTATGTTTGCTTCCATTTAAAATTTAAATTTAATAATCAACTATTCAGTGTTTATTAATCCTGGTGATTTACAATCTAAGGCAAATTCCCTCCTGTCTCAGAGGAAGTACCCCTCCTCTCCCTAAGATGAGACTTAACGGCGTGAAGCCGGTGCCACTTGTTCTGAGAAGTGTTCTCTGAAATCTCTAGGCTGACTTGGATTATGTTTCTGTGTTATCAGTGACCAGGTACTGACTTCTCTCCTCAGCAAACTCCAATGTAATTGTAATTTTCTGTTCTACTGCTGACTTCACTCATCTCTGATCTCTCTTTGAAGAAAACGGCTGCCTTTGGTCATTCCGGTAGTTTGCATGGCATTAGGCACATAATAAGTTTCTTAATAAATAAGTATTGGTGGAATTACACATGCACACACGGAAACACACTTTGTTTCTGACATCTCTCTATCCTTTTCTAGGATCTTGGTGAATAAATTATCCACTGTCTCTGCCTAGAACATCTCATCTTTCTACCATGTTATTTTTAAAAAGAAATAACTGTGAATGTGCTTTATCTTTGTAGCTAAAATTACAACCTTTGAAAAAAATAGATTTTCTTGACTCTGATGAACAATCTTAAATGCCCTTCATTTTTGGGGAAATCATTTGTATTTGTTCCCTGATTTATTACTTCTAATGTACCATTTTACTCCAGTGGTTCTCAAAATTCAATTCCTCAGTGGGCATCATTGTCATATCTTATAGGCTTGTTAAAGATGCAAATTATTTTTCCCTATCCAAGAACTAATGGACTAGAACATCTGGGATAGACCTAGTCTTCTTTGTTTAATAGGCTTCCCCGGTAATATCAAGATGTTCTTATGTTGGGGAGCCACTGTGCTGCTTGAATTCCTTTTCCCAGTAAGATTTATAACCTTGGTTTAGCTGTCAAACTAAAATACCGCTTTTCTGTTCTTCTACTAATGGATATTTAGAAAACTTTCACAGATCTCAATAATGAGGCACGTACTAGGAACCATGGTATGACTTACAGCTAAAACGGTACTCAGAGGAAAACTTATAGCATTAATTGAAACTGTTACAAAATACTAATTCATATTTTCTCCATAGTGTTTAGAGTGCTTTTATATTTCTAGATATTTGGGAGAATATTTTATTGGTTTCTAATTTTATCATGATAATAATATATGATTTGTGTGATACTGATTTGTCATTATCTGAGATTTTCTTTATGACCTAAAACATGATTGATGTTCCTTCTGTGCCTGGTAGGTCTCTATCTATTATATATCAAGCTTGGTAATCGGGTTTTGATAATCTTCTATAAAAGTTGATTTTCATATTGAAATAATTATTACTGATAGTAATTTAAATTGTGGATTTGTTAATTTCAACGTATTCTTTTGTCACATTTTGCATTATGCATTTTCATGTTATATATTATGTATGTACAAGTTTAGAATTTTTTATATTTTAATTGCACATTATTCTTTTTTATTATTTATTCTTTTATTACTTGAAAATCATAAATTTTATCCATGAATATTGTTATCTGTAATTTTTTTTTGCCTTACTATTATTAACATAGCTACACTAACATTATTTTGGTTGTTATTGGGCTGGTTTTATTTGTACTTTTATTGGTGTTTTCTGCTTTAAAAAAAATGGTAACACAAATTCAGTAAAGAAGAGCTTAATGTTAAAAAGTTGCCTACCAGAGTTAAAAATAAAAAAAAGTAGTTTCCTTTTGGTAGGGGTGACAGAAAGTAAAAAACAAACGTTATTATAAGAATAAATAAAATTAAAACAGAAACAAAATAAGTATAGTAAAATGGAAACGTGGAAGTAGAAAAGAGGTTTGACATGATAAACTAAATGTAGAGGTAAAGGATGAAGAGATTAAGGGAAATAAAATATCATAGAAGTGAAGAGCAAGGAAGAACAAAGGTTTGACTGTATTTTCTGCTACTGGCATTTTTAATAAATTGAGTGCTGAGGATGAACTGTTGGACGTGAGGGTGTTGGTCTCCAAGGATCAGAGCCACTCCATCAGAGGGAGTGAAAAGGACGCCAGACTTAATGGCAGTCATGAGAAAATGAGAAGTGGAAACAGCAAATAGAGGCAATCCTTATTCTTTATGAGTTGTCGAACTTCCAGAATAATGAAAGAATGTTTACATCATTTACCCATGAAAATCAAATCACTTATAACAAAAACAAAAGCAGGATCTTCCACTTGAAAGTGAAGTGATCAGAAAGGAAGAAACACAATTGTAGGCTTACAACACTCCCAGTCACTCTTACATTGATAAAGGACATAGCCGACGTAATCAAACGTGTGGCCTGGAAATGTAGACTCTGTGTATGCTCTTTTCTTTGGACAAAAAAATAGAAACAAAGAAAAAAATTGACAAAATACAGAAACCTAAACGACTGTGATAAAAGTGATCTCTCAACTACAGACGACATGAATATCCACATGAAACCACTTTTATTGTAGCTGTATTGTGATTATGTGAGCTAGAAACCATATACACCAGCATACATGAGAAATGAAAAAGCCATGGCAAATTAGTGGAAGTGAAGATTTATTCCTCTGAGATACTGAAATAAGACTAAAACCATCTGATAATAACAGTCACAGAAAAGAATACAAATGTGCTGAACTCTAAGAGGGTCGATATCTTTCTAAATTAACCAAAATAAAAAATACAAAGGTGAGAGCATAAATGAGGTGATGAAGCTTAAACTAGCTTATTTTTTCAAGTTTGGAAGTAGAGAGAAAAATTGCTATATGTTAAATTGAAACATGTAGTTAATGAGAAATCATTGTAAATATAAAGCATTTTAAAATCAGTATTTCTGGCTTTGATTAAATACTTATCTGATATTTGAAATTTTTTAAATTTATATTTATTTTTCTGTTGTTACAGTCAAGTTAAAATAAATGTACTAATTTATACTAAATGCCATCATTTTATTCTATTTTATAAAATTGTTTCTAAATATGTAGTAGGCTATTTATGTATACTTAAATATGTCTCAGTATTTGTCCATAAAATACTTTTGGAATATTAATATGTTTATATTAGATGTAGAGATATTTTTCTCTCCTTTTGTACTTTTCAATAGTACTGAGTTTTTTCTAAAAGAAGCAGGAGTCACCTTTATAAAACTATATTATCTTAATTTTAACTTATTTTTAATTTTTGTGGGTACATAAGAGGTGGATATATTTATTGGGTACATGAGATATTTTGGAACCAGCATGTAGTGCATAATAATCACATCATGGAAAATTAGGCAGCCATCCCCTCAAGTATTTATCCTTTGTGTTACAATCCAATTATACTTTTAGTTATTTAAAAATGTACACATAAATTATTATTGATATAGTCCCCTGTTATGCTATCAAATACTAGGTCTTATTCATTCTTCTCATTTTTTCTGTACACATTAACCATCCCCACCTCCCACCTGCACCACCATTACCCTTTTCAGCCTCTGCTAATCATCCTTCTATTGTCTGTCTCTATGAGTTCAATTGTTTTGATTTTTAGATACCACAAATAAGGAAGAATGTGCCATGTTTGTCTTTCTGTGCCTGGCTTATTTCACTTAACAAAATGACCTCCAGTTTTATCCATGTTGTTACAAGTGACAGAATCTCATTCTTTTATATGGCTGAATAGTACTCCATTGTATATAAATACCATATTTTATTTATTCATTCATCTGTTAATGGGCAATTATGTATCTTCCAAATCTTGGCCATTGTGAACAGTGCTGAAACAAACATGGGAGTGCAGATATCTCTTTGATATACTGATTTTCCTTTTGGGAGGTATATACCCACCAGTGGGTTTGCTGGATTGTATGTTAGTCCTATTTTTAGTTTTTTGAGGAACCTCCAAATTACTCTCCATAGGGTTTGTATTAATTTACTTTCCCACCAACAATGTGTGAGTGTTCATTTTTCTTCACATTTTAACCAGCGTTTCTTGTTGCATGCCTTTTGGATATAAGCCATTTTACTTGGGAGGAGATTATATTTCATTATAGTTTTTAATTTGCATTTCTCTAATGATCAATGATGTTGAGCACTTTTATCATATGCCTGTTTGCCATTTGTATGTCTTCTTTTGAGAAATGTCTATTCAAATCCTTTGCCCATTTATTGATCAGATTATTAGATTTTCCCCATAGCATTATTTGAGCTCCTTATATATTGGAATTATTAATCAGATGGGTAGTTTGTACTTTACTGGTTGTCTGTTTGCTATGCAGAAGCTTTTTAACTTGATAAGATTCCATTTGTCCATTTTTTCTTTGGTTGCCTGTGCTTGTGGAGTATTGCTCAAGCAATTTTGGCTCAGACCAATGTCCTTGAGATTTTCCCCAATGTTTTCTTTTAGTAGTTTCATAGTTTGAGATCTTAGATTTAAATGTTTAATCCATTTTGATTTTATTTTTGCATGTGGCAAGAGATAGGTTCTAGTTTTATTCTTCTGCATACGGATATCCAGGTTTCCCAGCACCGCTTAATGAAGAGATTATCTTTTTCCCAGTGTATATTCTTGGCACCACTGTCAAAAAGGAGTTCACTATAGGTATGTGGATTTGTTTCTGGGTTTTCTCTTCGGTTTCCTTGGTTTATGTGTCTGTTTTTATACCAGTACCATTTTGTTTTGGTTATTATAATTCTGTAGGATAATTTGAAGTCAGGTAATATTTTTCCAGTTTTGTTCTTTTGTTCAAGATAGTTTTGGGTATTCTGAGTTTTGTGGTTCCATGTAATTTTAGGATTGTTTTTTCTATTTCTGTGAAGAATGTCACTGATATTTTGATTGTTAGATATTTTGATATTTGTACTGAATCTGTAGAATGCTTTGGTTAATATGGACATTTTAATAATATTGATTTCAATTTATGAACCAATGCATCATTCCAGTCCATGAACAGGAAATATCTTTCCATTTTTTGTTTCCTCTTTGATATCTTGCATCAATATTTGTATAGTTTTCTTTTTCAACAAGATATTTTATTTGGTTATTTCCAAGGTATTTAACTTTATTTATGACTATTGTAAATGGGATTTTTAAAATTTCTTTTCAGAGTTTTCACTGTTGGCATATAAAACGCTGCTGATTTTGTAGTTGATTTTGTATCCTGTAACTTTCATTGGTTTATTAGTTCTAATAGTTTTTTGGTAGAGTCTTTCAGTTTTTCCAAATATAAGATCTTATCATGTTCAAACAAGTGTAATTTCATGTGCCAATTTGGATGCCATTTATTTCCTTCTCTTGTCTGATGACTGTAGCCAAGACTTCCAGTACTATGTTGAATAACAATGGTGAAAGTGGGCATCTTTGTTGTTTTTGAGACCTAAAAGGAAAGGCTGTCTGTTTTCCCCATTCAGCATGACGCTAATTGTGGGTCTAACATATATGACTTTTATTATGTTGAGGAATATTCCTTCTGTATCCAATTTTTTGAGAGCTTTTATCATGAAGAGATGTTGAACTTTAGGCAATGCCTTTTTGGCATCAACTGAAAGGATTACATAGTTTTGTTTTGTTTTTTTGGAACAGAATCTCCTTCTTTTGCCCAACTTGGAGTGCAGTAATGTGGTCACAGCTCACTGCAGACTTGACCTCGGGGTCTCAAGCGATTCTCTCACCTCAGCCTTCCAAGTAGCTGGGACTACAGGTGCACAACACCATGCCTGGCTATGTTTTTTATTTATTTATATTTTTTATGTAGAGACAGGGTCCCATCATGTTGCCCAGGCTAATCTTGAGCTTCTGGGCTCAAGGAATCCTCCCACCTTTGCCTCCCAAATCGTATGAATTTTTTTCCTTCATTCTGTTGATATGATATATTACATTATTGATTTGCACGTGTTGAGCAATCCATCCTGGAATAAATTTCACTTGGTCATGATGAATAATCTTTTGAATGTATTGTCGAATTTATTTTGCTATGATTTTGTTGGGGGTTTTTATATCAATATACATCAAAGATGTTGGCCTGTAGTTTTTTTGTTTGTTTGTTTTAATGTGTCTTCGCCTAGTTTTGGTATCAGAGTAATACCGACCTCATAGAATAAATTTAGAAGTATTCTCTTTTCCTCTTTTTTCAGAACAGTTTGAGCAGGAGTGGTATTAATTCTTTAAATGTTTGCTAGAATTCAGCAGTGAAGCCATTGGGTCCTGGGCTTTTCTTTACTGGGAGACATTTTATTATGGCTTTGATCTCATTACTTGCTATTTGTTGCTTCAGAGTTTGGATTCCTTCATGCTTCAATCTGGGTAGGCTGTATGTGTCTAGAAATATATCTGTTTCTTCCATATTTTCCAATTTATCAGCGTATAATTGCTCATAGTATCCATTAACGATCATTTGAATTTCTGCAGTTTCACTTGTAATGTTTCCTTTTTTAGTTTTGATTTTATTTCTTTGGGTCTTTTATCTTTTTTCCTGAGTTACTCTGGCTAAAGGTTTGTCAATTTTGTTTATCTTCATAAAACTAGCTTTCTGTTTCATTGATCTTTGTTATTGTTTTCTTTATTTTCAATTCACTCATTCTACTCTAACCTTTATTGTTTTTTTCTTCCAGTAAGTTTGGGTTCAGTTTGCTCTTGCTTTTCTAGTTTTTTAGAATGCACCATTAGGTCATTCATTTGAAGTTTTTATTTTTGTTTTGATGTAAAAGCTCATAGCTATAAATGTTATTCTTATTACTGCTATTGCAGTATCTCATAGGTTTTGATATATTGTGTTTTCATTATCAGTTTTTTCCAGAAAACTTTCAATTTCTTCCTTAATTTCTTTATTGACCTTCTAGTCATTCAGGAGGGTATTGTTTAATTTCCATGTGTTTGTATAGTTTCAAAATTCCTCTTGTTATTAATTTCTAGTTTTATTACATTGTGGTCAGAGATGATGCTTGATATTATTTCAATTTTTTGAATGGTTTAAGACTTGTTTTGTGACCTACCATATAGGCTATCCTTGAGAGTGACCGTAGTGCTGAGAAGATGGATGTGTATTATCTTGTTCTTGGGTTAAATGTTCTGTGAATATCTATTAGGTTCATTTGTTCCACAGTGCAAATTAAATCTGATTTTTCTTTGTTGATTTTCTGTCTGTGAGATCTTGTCTGATGCTGAAAATGCTGTGTTGAAGTCTTCAGCTGTTATTGTTTTGGGGTCTCTCTCTCTCTCTTTAGCTCTAATAATATTTGTTTTGTGTATCTGTGTATTCCAATGTTGTGTGCATATATACTTACAATCATTATATCTTTCTGCTGAATTGACCCATTTCTCATTATACAATGATCCTCTTTGTCTATACTTACAGTTTTTGTCTTGAAATTTATTTTTTCTGATATAAGTACAGCTACTGCTGTTTTATTTGTATTTTTTTGGTTTTCATTGGCATGAAATATCTCTTTCCATCCTTTTATTTTGTGTCTATGTGTATCTTTATAGGTGAAGTGTGGTTCTTCTAAACGACAGATCATTGGGTCTTAGTTTTTCATTTATTCAGCCTCTCTGTGTCTTTTGATTGGAAAGTTTAGTCAATTTACATTCAACGTTGTTGTGGGAAGTCAGGGACCCCAAACGGAGGGACTCGCTGAAGTCATGGCAGAAGAACATAAATTATGAAGATTTCATGGACATTTATTAGTTCCCCAAATTAATACTTTTATAATTTCTTACTCCTGACTTTACTGTAATCTCTGAACATAAACTGTGAAGATTTCATGGACATTTATCACTTCCCCAATCAATACTCTTATAATTTCCTATGGCTGTCTTTACTTTAATCTCTTAATCCTGTCATCTTCGTAAGCTGAGGATGTATGTCGCCTCAGGACCCTGTGATGATTGCATTATCTGCACACATTGTTTGTAGAGCATGTGTGTTTGAACAATATGAAATCTGGGCATGCAAAAGGAATAGGATGGCTGCAGTTTTCAGGGAACAAGGGAGATAACCATTGGGACTGACTGCCTGAGGGGCCGGACAGAACAGAGTCATATTTCTCTTCTTACAAAAGCAAATAGGAGAAATATCACTGAATTCTTTTTCTCAGCAAGGAACAGCCCTGAGAGAGAGAATGCATTCCTAGTGGGGAGGTCTCTAAAATGGCCACTCTGGGAATGTCTGTCTTATACAATTGCAGATAAGGGATGAAATAAGCCCCGGTCTCCTGTAATGCCCCCAGGCTTATTAGGATGAGGAAATTCCTGCCTAGTAAATTTTAGTCAGACTGGTTATCTGCTCTCAAACCCTGTCTCCTGATAAGATGTTATCAATGATAATGTGGCCCAGTGGGACATGAAACTTCATCAGGCAATTCTAATTTCGCCCTGGTCCTGTGATCTTACTCTGCCCCCATTTGCCTTGTGATATTTTATTGCCCTTGAAGTATGTGATCTCTATGGCCCACACCCTATTCGTACACCGCTCCCCTTTTGAAATCCATAATAAAGACTTGCCAGTTTTGCGGCTCAGGGTGCATCATGGAACCTGCAGACACATGATGTCTACCACGGACACGCAGCTTTAAAATTTCTCTCTTTTGTACTCTTTCTGTTTATTTCTCAGACCGGCCAATACTTAAGGAAAATAGAAAAGAACGTACGTTGAAATATTGAGGACTGGTTCCCCCAGTACAACGTTATTATTGATTTGTAGGAATGTACTCCTGTCATTTTGTTATTTGTTTTCTGGTTGTTTTGCTGTCTTCTCTTTCTACTTTTCTTTCTTTCTGTCTTCCTTTTAATGAAGGTGACGTTCTGTGATGATATACTTTAATTTCTTGCTTTTAAGTTTTGTGTATCCATTGTATGTTTTTTTAATTTGAGGTTAACATGAAGCTTACAAATACTATCTTATATCCCATTATTTTAAACTGATGACAACTTAACACTGATTACATAAACAAACCAATAAACAAATGAGAAAAAAAGAAACTAGTAAGAACGCTACACTTTAATTCTGTCACCAAACTTTCTATTGCTTCTCTATATGTCTTATTGTATTGTCTGTCTTGAAAAGTTGTTTTAGTTATTTTTGATTAATTAATCATTTAATATTTCTACTCAAGTCAAAAGATGTTTCCACACTACAATTACAGTGCTGTACTAATCTGTTTTTCTGTGTGCTTACTATTAGCAATGAGTTTTGTATCTTCAGATGCATTCTTCTTGCTCATTAACATCCTCTTTTTAAAGATTAAATAATTCCCTTTAAAAATTATTGTAGAACACATATGACAGCTTATGTTTATCTAGAAAGGTCTTTGTTTCTCCTTCATGCTAAGGATACTTTTGTTGGATATACTATTCTAGGGTAAAAATTCTTTTCTTTCTACACTTTAAATATGTCATGCTACTCTCTCTTGACATGTTAAGCTTCCACTAAAAAGTCTGATGACAGATGTATTGGAGCTCCACTGTATATTATTTATGTATTTTCTCTTGCTGCTTTTTAGGATTCTTTCTTTATCCTTGATTTTTGGGAGCATCATTATTAAATGATTTGAGGTCGTCTTTTTTGGGTTAAATCTCCTTGGTGTTCTATAACCTTCTTTTACTTGAATATTGTTATCTTTCTTTAGGTTTGGGAAGTTCTCTAATATTATCTCTTGGAATAAGCTATCTAATACTATCCCTTTCTCTACTCATTCTTTGTGGTCAGGAACTCTTAGATTTGCCTTTTTCCGGATATTTTCTTGATCTCGTAGGTATGCTTCATTGTTTTCTACTCTTTGTTTTCCTTTTGTCTTCTCTGACTTTGTATTTTCAAATAGCCTGTCTTCAAGCTTACTAATTTTTTCTTCTGCTTGATCAATTCTGCTATTAAGAGACTCTCGTGCATTCTTAAGCATGTCAGTTGCATATTTCAACGCTAGAATTTCTCTTGATTCTTTTTAATTAATTCAATCTCTTTGTTAAATTTATCTAATAGAATTCTGAATTCTTTCTCCATGTTATTGTAAATTTATTTGCATTTCTTCAAAATAGCTATTTTGTATTTTCTGTTTAAATGGTCATGTATCTCTGTTTCTCCAGGATTGGTCTGTGGTGCTTTATTTAGTTTTTTTGGTTAGGTCATGTTTTCCTGGATAGTGTTGATGTATGTAGATATTTTCTGGTGTCTGGGCATTGAAGATTTAAGTATTTACTGTAATCTTCACAGTCTGAGCTTGTTTGTGCCTGTTCATCTTAGGAAGACTTTCCAGGGGAGTGACTTGGTCCCCAAGACCAATAGTGCTGTCGTTTTGCAGACTTATAGGCTCTCAGACTATGGTGCTCTCAGATAAGATCTGGAAGAATTCTCTTGATTCCCAGGTAGAGTCCCTTGTTCTTTTCCTTTACTTACTCCCAAACATATAGAGTCTTACTATCTTTTCTGAGCCACATGGAACTGAGGGTTTGGTGATTCGAGCACCTCTGTGTCACCACACAGGGACCCTGCTGCATCAGACCTGAAGCCAGCCCAGCACAGTCTTTCCCGGGGTCTTCCCTTTCAGTGTGGCAAATTCACTTCAGCCCCAGGTTGGTTCCGATAAACTGCCTGAGGGCCAGAAATTAGAGTCCAAAGCCTTAGCAATGTACTTGATGTTTTATTCTACTGTGGCTAAGCAGGCATTCAAAACACAATACAAAGTCCTTCTCATTCTTCCCTCATCCTTCCACAGGCAGAAGAGCCTCTCCCTGTAGCCGCCACCACCACCAGTCCACAAAGGAATCTGCCAGTCCTTGGGGGATTCTACCAGTCCAGTGCTGTAGTTTACTTCAAGCCCAAGGGCTTTTCCATCAACTTGTGCTGAGTGCTGCAAGGCTTGGGACTCACCCTTCAGGGCAGTGTGCTCCCCTCTGTCCCAGGGAGGCCAGAAATGCTGTCCAAGTCCTGCCCGTAGAGACCACAAGGGCCTGTTTGTTTCCCTACTCCACTGTGGTCGAACTGGTACATAAAAGGAAAGACAACGTCTACCTCACTTTTCTCTGTTTTCTCAAACAGAAGAAATCTTTAGATTTCTTAGCCACTGTAGATTTCACCATGGTCACCCTGAAGCCAGCATGTCTCAGAGCCCAAAGCCCATGGTGTACTCCGTGGGTATTGCTGCTTGTTATTCAGGGCCCAAGGGCTCTCTAGGCAGCAGGTGAGAAATTCTGTCGGGACTAGGCCCTTCTCTTCAAGGCAGTGGGTTCTTTTTTGGCCCAGGGTGTGTCCAGAAATGTCATCTGGGAGCTGAGGCTTAGAATGGAGGCCTCATGACTCTGCTCAGTGCCCTAGTCTACTGTGGTTGAGCTTCAAAGTCCTTTTTACTCTTCACTCTCATCTCCTTCAGGAGACGGATGGAGTTATTTTCCTTGCTCTGAGCCACACTCATGTTGCAAGCCCTCCCTTTGCTGTGACAGCTGATATCGCCCTAGGTCATGTGCCACCCTAGTTCACTGGCTCTAAACCTAACCTAGTACCAGGAGTTGCCTAGGAATTGCAATCCTTGTGTCTTAGACTGCCTTTCAAGTTTACCTAACGCCGTAGAGCACTCTAGCTCATGATGGTGAGGCTTGACAAGAAAGTCCAGTTCTGCCCACTGGGATGGGCTACTCCCCTCTGGCCAGGGATGGTCCAAATGCTCCCTCTGTTTATGGGTGCTAACTGAGCCTATTACAGCTATATTTTTTGTTGTGACAGGGCAGCAATGTTCAATGAAAAGTCCCACAGTATCTGCACTCTCCCTCTTCAAAGTGCTCAGATTCTTCCTGCTGCATACCCCCTGCCAGTGTGTGGGGGAGAAGAGGCTTCCACGATTCAAGACTGTATCTCTTGCCCTCCTCAATATCTCTTTCCATGATACAAAGTTAGAACCAGGTGCTGTGATTGCTGACCTGATGTTTGGTTCTTGTCACGATGCTTTTCTATGTGCATATAGTTGGTAAAAATTGGTGTTCCAGCAAATGGATGAATGGTGTAGGCTTCTATTCCGCCATCTTAATTTTTATTAAAAATAGTAGTTGTTGTAAGTAAATTTTTAAAGACTCAAAATGGAAAAAACAGGCTTTTGGTATTTATTTTCTAGGCAAGTTTCTAACTTCCTTTTACCATCCTCTGTGTGAACCCAAGTAGCTTTCCACGTCAAAGGCAAGGCTGTCAAACCCATCTCCTCCGGGCATGGAAATGTGTCAGTCTGCACTGAGCTGGTAAATTTAGCATGCATTAATTCAAGTGATCTTGGAGCTACAAATGCTCTTGTACTTATTTATTTAAAATAAAATAGGAATGCCTCTGAAATAAGTCAGTTTTTCAGGAGATGAGCTAATAAAGGCAGGAAAAAAAAAAAAAGGCTTCATGGCAAGTTCTGATCCAAAGAATCTGAGGTGATGGTAGAAAAGTAAATTATAGTCATATGGCCACAGAAAATGCGGTATTGAGTGAGTGCTCATGTCTGGCACTGTCAATTAGACACAGTGAAAGCAGGGAACTCTCCAAAGGAGACTGTATAGTGGTGGGGGTTGGGGTGGAGTGGAGAGTCTCCAAAGGCCACCAACATGGGAAAGATTCACAAGATGTCATTATTTCCCAGTTAGTGGCTTCTCTTCTACATATATCAGAGGGCTGCAACATACATGCTTGCTAGAGATTATCTGATTAAGACCATGATTTGTAGTTTTGTGAGAACATTAAAAGGTGTGTATAATTACCATTTATAAATAAACCTCAGCAGGAAGTAATTATATTTTACCAGAAATTTTAAATGTTAGGCTATAATTCTTTTTGTGGTATTACATATAATAATTCTAATATTTCTTTCAAGCTTTATAGATCTGTGCCATGATAATCAAAGAGAAAGACATAAATACATATTTCATGCCATTAAGTATCATGTATGTGGGAGTTTCAGGCATTCTTGAATGTTGACTGAGAGTTCATATTTAGTAGAAAATGAAAATGACAGAATTAGAATTGGTGAAGCACAAAGATACCCAGGTGATGATCTTATATGCAGTAAATTGGTGAAGATAATTAATTTGAAAAGCTACTCATTTTATCTGTATTTCTTTCTTTATTATTCCAGTTTAAAACTTTGCTAAATTTCATAGTGTCTTATAATTTCAGTCCCAAAATAATAGCAGCAAGTGACAGCACCATGTGGTAGAGCAAGCATGGACTTTGAGGGGAGAAAAAAAAAGGCTGAACAGAATTTAAACACAAATTCCATCACTTAATGGCTGTGCAAACTTGGACAAGAAACTCATCTTTTGTTTTGCAGCTTTCTGTATGGCAATATGGGTAATAACAACTAGCACACATAGAGGTTGCAAGGATGTTATGGGATATCATATGCAAAGAGCCTGAGATGTAGTAAGTGCTTATAAGTGGCAACTACTATTGCAATTGACAGCTGAAAATAGTATTTGGAAAGTTTGGTCTCAAAAGAATGTGTAACTTGACATTTCAAAATTCTTACAAATTTTAACTTTTTTATTAGCATCCTCATTTCATTAGCAGATGTACTGTTATTGGCATATGCTGCTATTTCTTAGGTAGAACATTTGCTTGCAGCTTATTTGGCTGACATTCTCAGTTATAACCTAAGTAACTATGATTTCATATTCTGTCCCTGAAGCACCAAGCACTCAAAAACACACTCATTTTTTTTTTTTGCGTGAAGCACACATGAATATGATTGCACAGTTGTTGATGACACAAAACAGTCATCAATATGGTTTACTCATCTAATCCAAATAAGTTATGAATACAGGCCCAGATTCAACTAGACAAATCTCCATTCCAAGCCTCAAGCATTATAAAAAAGAACAAAGAGTAAAGCATCGATTGGGCCATGTGTCCTCCTTGCTTGTGAATTCTCACCCATTTTAACTCTATTTACACTTTGAACATCATTACTTCCATCTAATAGCTCTGAATTTAGAAAAATATCCATGAGTGAGGCAATGTGTTAAGAGATTTATGTATGTGAAAGTGTTCAATCCTTACAACAACCTTGAAAAGTTATTATAAGTATGTCTATTTTATGATGAGAACATTGAGACTCAAAACGTTTACATAATTTTTCAGATATTGCACAGCTAGAAAGTAGCAGAGCTAGACTTTAAATTTAGGTCTTCATGCCTCACAGACCTAGAGTTTTTATTATACAGAGCATTGCAATCATACGATTAGTAAAATATTGCTTTGTTTCAGTTTTCACATAATTTTCTAGCCAAATAGCATTCACTAACCCCCCATTGCTTCCTAGGTAAAGATTACATGTCTGGATCATTCACAGTCTGAACTGAAACTTTGATTCAGCTTAATTACTTACTAGGTCATAAAGGGCAACCCATGTTCTAACGAGTGGGTCTCATTCAGTCTCTATGAGCACTTACCATCCTCCACACATTCAGGATTCTTCCATTAGAAAAGAAAAATGTGTTAAATCAAATTAATCCCAAGCCAGGATGATTTCACATGATTTCACAAAGGGACGTTAAGAACTGTGGAAAGAAAGTGTTAGGAAGAAGGTATTAAGGAGAAACTCTTTAGAACACTCTATAACTACTTGTTTTATTTCCTTTAATAAAGGTGAGTATTTTCAATGTTCCTTTAATTTACAATAGGAAGAGGATTTTCTTGAATATTGAATACAATACAAAGTAGAAAATGCAGGTCCTTTTTATCCCAAAGAAGCAACTATGAAAACTGCTATACTTAAAATTCTTTTCTGTGTTTTTTATTGCTATATTATAATTGTACACATTTGGGGGTACATGATCAAATCAGGGTAATTGTAATATCCACAACCTCAAACGATTATATTTTCTTTGTATTGGGAATGTTGCAATTATTTTCTTCTAGCTGTTTTGAAATATAGAATAAATTATTAACTATAATTTTCCTACTGTACTATTGAATACTAGAATGTATTCCATCTGTCCAATTTTATTTTTTTATGGAGATATGGTCTGGATCCATCCACCAGGTTGGAGTGCAGTGGCGTGATCATAGCTTACTGCTGCTTCAATTTCCTGGGCTTATGTGATCCTCCCCTCTCAAACTCCTGAGCAGCTGAGACTACAGGCATACTCCACTCTGACTGGATAGTTGTTGCCCAGGCTGGTCATGAACTCCTGGTCTCAAGATTTTTCTACCTAGGCCTCCAAAAGAGCTGGGATTACAAGCATGAGCCACTCTGCCCAGCCACCAACCTTATTTTTGTACTCATTAACCAACTTCTGTTTATTCCCTCCCCTCCCTTCCCTTCCCAGCTTCTAGTAACCACCATTCTACTTCGTCCCTCCATTAGATACACTTCTTGATTTCCCACATGAGTGACAACATGTGATATTTATCTTTCTGCGCCTAGATTATTTTAGTAACATAATGACCTTCAGATCCATCCATGTTACTGAAAATGACATAATTTCATTTTTTATGGCTGAATAGTATCTCATTTTGTATGTATGAGACATTTTCTCTGTCCATTCATCCACTGATGGACACTTAGGTTGATTTAATATCTTGCCCGTTGTGAACAGTGCTACAATAAACGTGGGAGCACAGAAGCCTTTTTGATATACTGATTTCCTTTCTTTTGGATATATACCCAGCAGTGGGATGGCTGGATCACATAGTAGTATCAGTTTTAGTTTTTGTACTGTTTTGTACGGTTTTGTTTAGTTTTGTTTTTCATACTGTTCAAAACAGTATGAAAACTCCATACTGTTTTTCACAATGGCTGTACTTTACATTCCCACCAACAGTGTACAGGCATCTTCTTCCCTTCTCCACATCTTTGCTATCATATGTTACTTGTTGTCCTTTTAATGATCGGTTTTCCAACTGGGGTGAGACGATATCTTACTGTGGTTTTGATTTTCATTTCCCTGATAATTAGTGATGTTAAGCATTTTTTAATATACATGCTGACCATTTGCATGTCTTCTTTTGAGAAACATCTATTTATGTCCTTTGCCCATTTTTTAATTGAATTGTTTTGGCTATTGAGATATTTGAGTTTCTTATATATTCTGATGATTATTTCCCTGCTAGATAGTTAGCTTTCAAATATATTCTCCCATTCTATATGTTGTTTCTTCACTTCATTATGGTTTCTTTTGCTGTATAGAGCTTTTTAGCTTTATATAATTCCATTTTTTTGTTTGTGCCTCAGTTGCCTATGCTTATCAGGTCTTATGCCAAAAATCTTTGTCCTAGACCAATGTCCTGTAGTGTTTTCTCAATGTTTTCTTCTACGAGTTTCATAGTTTTAGGTCTTAGATTTTTCTAAATATAAGATATTACCTGTAAACAAGGATAATTTGACTTCTGATCTATTTTGAATGGCCTTTATTATTTTTCTCTTCTGTAACTGTTCTGTCTAGAACTTGCAGTATTATGTTGAATAAAAGTGATAAAAATAGGCATCCTTGTCTCATACCTGATCTTAGTGAAAAGGCTTTCATTTTTTCTCCATTCAGTATCATATTAACTGTGAGCTTGTCACATGTAGCCTTTATTGTGATGAGGTATGTTACCTCTACACCCAGTTTGCTGAGGGTTTTTATTATACAAGGATGTTGAATTTTATTAAATGTTTTTTCTTCATCTACTAAAATGATTATATGGTTTTTGACCTTGATTCTGTTACTGTAAGGTGTTACAGTAATTGATTATGTGTATGTTGAAACATCCTTGCATTCTTGAAATGAATGCCACTTGATCATGGTAAATGATCTTTTTAATATGTTGGTGAATTATGTTTGCTAGTATTGTGTTGAGAACTTTTGCATCTGTGTTCATCAGTGATATTGGCCTGTAGTTTTCTTTTCTGTGTGTCTTTGGTATTGGTATCAGAGTAGTGCTTGCCTTATACAATGAGTTTGAATGCATTCCCTCCTCTTCAACTTTTGAAATACTTTGAGCATAATTAGTACTAATTCTTCTCTAAATGTTTAGTAGAATTCAGTAGTAAAGCCATCAGCTCCCGGGATTTTCTTGAATTAAAGACATTTTATTGCAGCTTCTTTATCATTGCTTGTTATTGATCTGTTCAGGTTTTCTATTTCCCCATGGTTTAATCTTGGTGAGATTGTGTGGGTTCATGAGTTCATCCATTTCTTCTAGATTTTCTAATTTGTTGGCATATTGTTGTTAATAGTAGTCTCTAATGATTCTTTAAATTTCTGTGGTATCAACTTTAATGTTTCCTTCTTTTGTCTCTGATTTTATTTATTTGAATCATTTATTTTTCCTTCATCTTGCTAAAGACTTGTTGACTTTGTTTATCATTTCTGAAAAATAGCCTTTTGTTTCATTGATCTGTCTTTTTTTAGGCTCAATTTCTGCTCCAATCTTTATCATTTCTTTACTTCTACTAATTTTGAATTTGGTTTGTTCTTCCTTTTGTAGTTCCTTGGGGTGCATCATTAGGGTGTTCAACTGGAATCTTTCCTTTTTTTAATGTAGGCATTTATTGCTATAAAATTCCCTCTTTCCATTTTTAAAACTTTCTTCTTAACGATTTCATTGACCTATTGTTCATTCAGGAGCATGAATGAACATTGTTCATTCAATAAAATTGTTTAAATGTATGTATTAGTAATTTCCAAAATTCCTCTTTGTTATTGACTTCTAGTTTTATTATGTGTAGTCAGAAACAATACTTAATATGATTTCTAGTGTTTTTTTTTTTAATTTGTTGAGAATTGTGTGGCCTGTTATATGATCTGTCCTAGAGTATATCCCATGTACTCATGAAAAGAATGTGTATTCTGCAGCAGTTGGATGAAATGTTCTGTAAATGTCTGTTAGGTAAATTTGGTCTAGAGTGTAATTCCAACTTTTTTAATTGATTGTTTTCCTGGATGATCTGTTTATTTTTGAAAGTGAGGTGTTAAAGTCCTGTACCATTGTTGTATTGCAATCTATCTTTACTTTTAGATCTATTAATATTTGCATTATATATGTGGATGCTCCAGTGTTGGGTGCATATATATTTAGTATTGTTACATTCTCTTACTGAATTGGCCATTTTATCATTGTACAATAATCTTCTTTCTTTGTATGATTTTTGGCCTAAAGTCTTTCTTATCTGATATAAGTGTAGCTAGCTCCTGCTGTTCTTTTCTGGTTTCAGTTTTGCGTGGAATATCTTTTTTCATCCCTTCACTTTCAGTCTATTTGTGTCTCTATAGTGAAGTGAGTTTTTTATAGGTAGCATGCAGTTGGGTGTTTTAAAAAATCCATTCAGCCATTCTACATCTTTTACCTGCAGAATTTAGTCTGTTTACATCCAATATTATCAGTAGATAAGGACTTACTAATGACATTTTGTTACTTGTTTTCTAGTTGTTGTGTAACTACTCTTCATTTTACCTTTCTTACTATTGGCCTTTGTATTTAAGTGTTTTTCTCTGGTAATACGTTTTATTTCATTGCTTTTTATTGTTAGTGTATCTATTATAGGCTTTTGCTTTGTGATTACTATGAGGCTTATAGAAAACATTCTATAGTTTTAGCAAGTATTTAAAACCAATGCCAACTTGTGTGATAGCAACAAAAGACGAAACAAACAAAAAATAGAAAAACTGTACACATTAGTTTCCTTCTAAATTTTGAAATTTTGATATCATAAATTACATTTTTTTTTCTTTTTTGAGATGGAGTCTCACTCTGTCACCTAGGCTGGAGTGCAGTGCAGACTCACTGCAACTTCCACCTCCCGGGTTCAAGCAATTCTCCTGCCTCAGGCTCCTGAGTAGCTGGGATTACAGGTGTGTGCCACCACTCCTAGCTAATTCTTTTTGTATTTTTAGTAAAGACGGGGTTTCTCTGTATTGGCTAGGCTGGTCTCAAACTCCTGACTTTGTGATCTGCTGGCCTTGGCCTCCCAAAGCCCTGGGATTACAGGTGTGAGCCACTGCCCCTGGCCCACAAGTTACATTTTTATATTGCCTAGCTCTTAATAAGTTGTTTTAGTTAATATTTTTAATAGTTTGGCCTTTTAGATTTCTTGCCAAAGATATAAGTGTTTTAAACACCACAATTACAATATTAGTATAATAATTATGCTAGTGACATTTTCCATCAATTTGAAGAATTCCCTCTAGCGTTACTTATAGGACTAGTTTTGTAGCAATAAATTCTCTTATCAGTTTTGTCTGGATAAGTCTTTATATTTCCCTCATTTTTGAATGATAACTTTGCTGGGTACAGTATTCTTAGTTGGCTTTTTTTCTTCAGTACTTTGAATATATTGTTCCACTCTCTCCTGGTCTGTGAGCTTTCTGCTGAAGTCAGCTGCCAGACTTATTGGCTTTAATTTATTCCAAATTTTTAATAATGCATAGTAGTATGCTAAGTGTGCTGGAGGGTGTCATTAAATTGAATAATCCCTTCACTTAAAGAGTGGTGACAGGAAGTGTCACTACTTAGAAAGATAAGCAGTTTTCAACTATGCTCATAAATAATCAAACTTGTTGTTGGATGTCCCATTAAGCTACCATAAAAGAAATGAAACAGATATGGCAACCAGAAAGAGAAATTGATCACATAGAAATAGACTCACATTTGGTCAACCATTGGTTGGATCTCCACATTCAAATTATGATTTTCAATTAAAAGGTTTCTTAAATTGACTTTATAAAAGCAACCAATGGTTGGATAAATGCACATATGTAAAGCAGTTTTAGTTGACTCTGCTATATAAACTGTATACCAGTGTCATCATTTATAATTCTGGCTATTATTTTCTCATGACTGAAACATTTGCCTGCATATATAAGGCCCTTAGTTTTGGAGGCCAAGGCTTCTGAAAATTGAATTGATTGTCAAAATGTTGAAGTAAAGGAGAATGGACAGCATTTGGGTGTCATTTATTGAATCTAAGATAAGCTTTGGTGAAAAGATTTCCCCCAGTATAAAATGTAGCACTATAGAGTTCCAGTATCCAGGTCAGAACAATCCCCTTTATTTTATTACATTTTTTCCTCTGTAATGGTAACAGTGTTTTCAGACTGTTTTACTGCCCTTTATAAACATGCTTTCAAAAGATGATTTTTGAGAACCAGATCTTCTTGTTTTTAACTTGTCCTTTCTGACTACCTCGGCAAATGACTAAATCTTATTCCAAGTGAGTGGAGTTTGTGGGAGTCCACAGAATCATTGAGGGTACATTTTGAATGTATATGGTGAGGCTGACCCTGGCTCTTCCTTCCTTGAGATAACTGAAGAGAACCCAGGCTTATGCTGCATCAGTTTCTTTCCTTTCTCCTCCCTCATGGTTCCTACTTTGTTAAGTTGACTCTTGAATTTTTGCAATGGAGAAAACAGTGAAAATATGAAAGAAACATATCAGTGAGGGTTTGTAAAAACCAGGGCTAGAAATTATCCTACAGGGTCATAGAGAAGAGCAGCCTTGGAAAAACTGTATTTCTGATCAGAATTTTATACTTGACATTTAGCATTTATCAGCTCTATAGTAAGGGGAAAATAATCTAATTTCTAAAAGTTTCAAAAGGAGTTTTTCTTGTTGTAATATATGTCTTTTCTCTGAAGAAATACAAATAAAAGACAATTTTAAAATTGCATTTGGTTGCATAGACAAAAACGCAATTCAGATCTATTGTGTATTAATTTTCATATTACCTTAGCCTGATACAACATTATTATTACAACTGTACCTTATAGGCAAGTCTTTCACTAGGTTGAATATGTATTTTTATTATATATTATTACAAAAGTATATTTTCTTTGCATATTTTTTAATTTATGTAAATTGATGTATATTTTACATAGCACTTTTTGTCTTAGATGTTTTTACTAATCACTTAAATTTTAAGATTTATCCATGTTCCTATGTGTACACTGAATGTAATGCTTTCAAAGGCTACATAAAACTTAAAACTTAATATTTGTACTTGTTCACTCTCCTGTTGCTGGCCACCAGGTTGCTCTCAGTTCTTAGCTACCATGCATTACACTGCAATTAACATTTTTGTGTATTTTCTTTTATAGAGCCATGTGATAATGTATTTGAGGTATATATACAGAAATATATTGGAGATACATGCCCAGGAGTGGAATTACTAAGGCACAATATATGCATCTATTTAATATGACCATCAGTACCCATCCAGGACAACTGCTCCAGCTCATACTTCCTACAGTAAAAAGAAAAAAAGCAGTTTTCTATTACTTGTAAACACTTGGCTTTATCCAATTTTCTAATCTTTACCAGGTTAATAGATGTAATCTGATGTTTTAATAGGAGTTTTAACTTTACACAGTGTTATTTTAACTGTCACAATACGTTAGACTGAATTATGTGGATTATAGTTTTGTCAGTACTAAAAGCCTATACTTTCCATTTAGAATAAAGCAAATAAGGACTATACCAGTCAAGGGGAAGATGTAAGTCTACTTGTGCCTTTTTTTT
>NW_016804647.1:643396-647984 GCF_001698545.2 Rhinopithecus bieti
TTTTTTTTTTTTTTTTTTTTGGTTGGAACACTAGAGAAGGTAAAAGTTAAAGAATCCATGTAGGTAACTGAGAGCTTAGCCCAGTGGCTTGGAATCCTATAATAACCAACACATCCTTTTATAATCAGTGCTTCATAATGAACCTTTACTACTTTGAAATGAAATTTATAGATAATCTGATTCATCAATACAATATTTTAAAAATATTGCTCCAAGAATAGTATAAAGGGGAAACATAACAAAAGTAATTCATAATGAAATAATATGCTTCTCAATATGTAAACTAGTGGGCAGATCTATAGTAGAAGACAGAAAGAAATAAATACATGCATCTGTACATAGAATCATAATGAAAGCAACAGCAATAGAAGCTGCTTGAAACAGGTGTATTTTATTAGCAATTTAAATAATACAGGATTGCTGCTCATGATGTGCTTTTCCAGTACAGCGAACAATTTTTGGCAGCATCCTTAACAAAAAGAGTAAAACTTTGCCTCAATTTATGGGTTAGTTGCATTTCTGGAACACTCAGTAATATTAAAACCTAGTGAAAACTACGTTTTTCATTTAAGCATAAAATAAAATTGGATTCAAGGATCAAACATTTTTGAACAAGTCTTTCTCCCTGCACTAATGTCCAGCAAGATATTTGAAACTGATGCAAAATGCACACTTGTGGAATTCTTTCATGCTCTATTGTGCTTGCTCCTGCCTGTGAAAAACCAGAAGCACACCCTTCCACAAACAAAATATCCGTTGGACTTGTAAAACCACTCGCTTGGCTAAATGAGTCTCGGCACCCAGTCTTAGTTTGTATTTACTGGTTTTTAAAATTTTTAATTACTTAATTATTTTTTTAGAGATGGGATCTCATTATGTTGCCCACACTGTTCTTGAACTCCTGGTCTCAAGCAATTCTCCCACCTAAGCCTCCTGAATAGCTGGGATTATAGGCACAAGCCACCATGCCCAGCTACTATTTTAAGTATAGTTAAATCTTCTTAATGTAACAAGTCACTAACTAGTTACTATCCATGCTGAGCACATACCAACTTCTAATTGCTCAGCTCAATTAAATCATATATGTAAAACCATGGTGTATTTTGTAAAGTGACAACATTTGATAAAGGAGGGGTGGACCTCTCTCTTATTATCTATGACAGAGACAGAAATTGCTAAAAATAGAGATCATAGGTTTTTTTTTTTATTTTTTATTTTTATTTTTTATTTAATCTAGTCAGGTTTGGATTCCAATTCTGGTTCTCTGGCTAGTACTATAAACTTGATCAAGTTAACCAATGACCGTAAGCCTCCAACCCAACTTGAAAGACTAGGTTGTTGATATTTGCTATACGGCATTGCTGTTTAGTACAAATAAAATAATATATGCACAGTCATGCCTCAGTGCAGGCAGTCAATGGACATCAGTGTGCTTCCAATGATGGATGACATTCCTGTAAATGGACGTTGAGCCTTTGACTAGCACAATAGCCTTTGTGCTTTGCATGGCTTCGTCTCTACAGACACAAGACATTTTGTTGATTGATCAGCCTCTAATTACAGGACAGAATCACTTAAAGTAAACTACTGAGAAATTTTAATGTTTTAGTGCAAAAGAGAAACAGACAGTTTAGTGAGAGAAAATATTCAGAAATAAAGAGGCTAGATGAAACATTTTTGGAATTGGATTTAGGTATCTTCTCTCAGATTCATTCTCATTCTGTACCATTCCATCAGCCTTCAGATGGCAAAGTAACTTGAGTTCCATGTTGGATGTCTAACACCCTTTGAAATACTGGACAAGAAGTATGCCATTCTCAGAGTTGGTCTTCATTCTCTGAGGTGTCCGGTGTATGTGTGCCTGTAGGAGTGGGCATATTTAAAGTACAGCTCTCTATTACATTTTGTGATGAGCTTTAGATTATTAATGTATTTGAGCTCTGCTAACTCCCTGATGTGAGTTATGTTATGGTGTACTATTTAAAACTGTTTTTTTTTTTTTTTTTTAAAGACATGACCTGTCATATATCGTTTATCATGTGAAATTGGTCCTAAAGTTAATTTTCCAAAATTCTTACTGAGAGGCCACTCTTGCCCAGGAATCACATTTTAATATTTACCTACATTGTCTTTTAAAAATGAATACATTTTAGAGAAATAGGAACAGCTCCAGAGAGCACTTGGCCCCTTTAAATTCATCCTGCAATCCATTGTTATTGACGAAGTACCACATCATAAAGAAAGTGGTTTGCATTCAATTTCCCCTTTTGGAACTAAGGACAAGAGCAAGTTTTGCAAAGCACTTTTGCAGTAGTTGGTAATGCCTAGATGAAACATGTAGTATAAGAGCATGGCATTATAAATGGAGTGCGCTGACTTTTATCTCTTAGAAGTACAGTCTGATCTTTGCCTCCTGTATCCCTCTAACTGGGCACAATAGGATGGGAGGAGTGTGGCAGTGTGCCAGCACACAAGTGTGGGGAAGGGAGGTGGGTACAGAAAGATGAAAAAACAGTGGAGGCTCAAAAGTTTCCAGAGTGAGAAACAAGAGGCATATTGCCAAGGGACAAATTTCCAAATAGATCTGATGCTCTTTTATCTTGCTGTTGCTTTTCAAAAGTTGAAAGTGTTTAGGGGCAGGTGCAACTGTCTGCATCCAGACAGTCTGTTTGTTTTAACAGAACACTGCATTCAAAGCCTCTTGAACAGTAAGAGTTCAGATGATCTTCTGCCTTTACCTGGAGCAGAAAATAATCTAGTCTCATACTTCCATTGCTGCCAAAGTATGTGACTAATTATGGGAGAGAGTTTTTGGGGAGAGGCCAAATGTAGGTGAAGATTAGAGAGACACAGAGGATAGAGTCTGAACTCTGGATACAGATGCCATATGAATTGGGTGCTATAGGACCAGATTGTCATGATACTAAAGAATAAAAATAAAATGGACTTTTTTTTTTTTTGAGACGGAGTGCTGGGATTACAGGCTTGAGCCACGGTGCCTGGCCAAGTACTGATAAAAAATAAAATGGACTTTTGAACTTGTATATGGAAAAGTCACATTCAGAGAAATAAGGTTAATAAGAAATAAGATTAAGCCTTGGGACATAAAAGTTTTTAAAGAGCTATTCAAATCATTAAGACCTTGAGGACCAATAAAAACCAAAAGGAAGAGAAGGGAAACAGCATTTGACTTCCTATAGATGCTTCACACCCTCTGCTAAGTGTTTTGTTTTAATCAGTTCAGTAATTTTCAAAATGTAGCCTCTGGACCAGCCACATCAGCACTTTCTGTATACTTAGCATAAGTGGACATTCTTGGAGTCTACCCCAGATTTAGAGTCAGAGCTTCTAGGGGTGGGGTCCAGTAATTGATACTTTTTAACAAATCTTCCAGAAATTCCGATGTGACCCCAAATTTGAGAACCTCAGTGTGAATTTATGTCATCTTCACCACAGCTCTGCAAGCTTTTAAGGTAATGAAGCATCCCAGTGAAGTTAGGGAACACGTGAGAGGTGGCAGCAGGACTAATATTCAACACTCAAATCTGTCTGATTTCCCGCCCTGCTTCTTGTCTGATTTTTCCCTCACTGTTCCTCAATAGGCATTACAGGTATTTTGTAGGAATGTAAGAGGAAGGAAGGCATTGTATTCATCATCCAGCAAGGTGTGGATGCTTTGTGAATAGGTGATAAGTGTTAGGTAGGTTAAAAAGACAGAGACTGTAAGAGTTTAAGATTTTGAAAAAGGGTTCAATTAACATTGGTTTTCTACAGCAAATAACTAGGTACTGACCCAGAAAATGAGAATAGGTTACCCACAGCAAACAACTGGATTCTGAGCCAAAAGCACTTCTGAGCCGGGATCTTTCTGGTTAGGGCAGTGATTTTCACTAAACCAGCAGCATTAGCATCCCTTAGAAATGTGTTAGAAATGCAAATTCTGGGCCCAAGAATCAGAAAGTCTAGTGGGGCCCAGCAGTACTGACATTAGCAAACTCTCTAGTTGACTGAGACGCACACTGAAGTGAGAATGCCTGTGGGAAAGAGGCACAGATGGTCTCAGAGGGAGTGCTGAGTGAGGCTGAAAAGAGGTGATTGGATTCCAGAGCAAGATGGCCGATTAGGAACAGCTCCAGTCTCCAACTCCCAGCGTGAGCGACACAGAAGACCGGTGATTTCTGCATTTTCAACTGAGACTCCACCTCTGAGGACAGGGCACAGCTAAATGACAGCAACAAAAAAGCAGCAGAACCTCTGCAGACGCAAACGACTCTGTCTGACAGCTTTGAAGAGAGCAGTGGATCCCCCAACACGGAGGGTGAGATCTGAGAAGGGACAGACTGCCTGCTCAAGTGGGTCCCTGACCCCTGAGTAGCCTAACTGGGAGACATCCCCCACTAGGGGCAGTCAGACACCCCACACCTCACAGGGTGGAGTACACCCCTGAGAGGAAGCTTTCAAAGTAAGAATCAGACAGGTACACTCGCTGTTCAGCAATATTCTATCTTCTGCAACCTCTGCTGCTGATACCCAGGCAAACAGGGTCTGGAGTGGACCTCAAGCAATCTCCAACAGACCTACGCTGAGG
>NW_016804647.1:652886-656054 GCF_001698545.2 Rhinopithecus bieti
TGACAGACTGGATTAAGAAAAAGTGGCACATATACACCATGGAATACTATGCAGCCATAAAAAAGGATGAGTTTCCGTTCTTTGTAGGGTCATGGATGCAGCTGGAAACCATCATTCTTAGCAAACTATCACAAGAACAGAAAACCAAACACCACATGTTCTCACTCATAGGTGGGAACTCAACAATGAGCACTTGGACTCGGGAAGGGGAACATCACACACTGGGGCCTATTATGGGAATGGGGGAGGTGGGAGGGATTGCATTGGGAGTTATACATGATATAAATGATGAATTGATAGGTGCTGACGAGTTGATGGGTGCAGCACAGCAACATGGCACAAGTATACATATGTAACAAACCTGCACTTTATGCACATGTACCCTAGAACTTAATGTATAATAAAAAATAAATAAAAAATTTAAAAAAAAGAGGTGATTGGTAATAATTGGGTTGAGTAAGTGGGGAATGCAGGGTGATCAAGGTAAACTATAACATGGAGTCAGAGAAAGGAAGGATGAGAAACAGAGAAAACAGAGAGGCCTCAGAATAATACTTGGAAAGGAGTCGGAAGTCTTCCTTTCCTCTAGCATCTTTTTGCTTGATCAATGCAAACTGCCTGTCAAAGTGTAATTTATTCACCATTGGTGAAACAGGTAATGGTTTTGTAATTTGTTCTGAATAAGAAATTGTACACTTATTATTTCATGCGTTTAACAGAGCTTGAAATTAACACTGCTGCTGGAGCAGGATTCATGTTGTTACCTCCAGCTCCTGGCAGGAAATGTCCTCTACCAGAGGGGAGAAGTAGCCTAGTGGTCTTCTGTCTGTGGTGATGCTCTCCATGTGGCCTGGTAACAGAAATAATTAAGTTCTTAAGATCATTATCATTTTTGTTAACAATGCTTGCTTGACAAGGTCTGTAATAATCATTTTTCAGTTTTCGAGTTTATTTTGCTGCTTAGTGAGGTTAATTTTAGAAAAGGGATTATGTCTAATAGCCTAACTCACTCTCAGGCAAAATAAATTTAGAACTTCACTCTAAAACTTTTTCTCTATATTCAGATGGGGTCACTTTCCCCACAATGCCAGCCCTGGCCCCAGGTCATTTTCCAGGGAAAAATAGTGTGAAATGAAAGACCAGGCATTTAGCATCAGCATAGCACTTCAGACCACTTACAACTGCTAGGACTTCAGACCACTTACAACTGCAGTACCCTGGGGAAGTTTCTGGAGCTCTTGAGCCTCTCTTTTCTCTTACGTAAATTGGGGATAGAGGAGCATAATGCAACACTTACCTGTAAAAGTTAAACATGGTAAGAAATATGAAGAGCCTGAAAGGTAATAATCAAATTTTACTGAACACCTACTCTGTACTGAATGCATGCTTTATTCAAGATATCTTCGATTTTTACCCAAGAGTTTCTCAAACATTTCCACTTTTATAACTTTAGTAACACAAAATAGTAAAGGATTTCATGACAGTCTAAAGCAGAAATGTGGCCTGCAAGTAGCATTACATTTGTAAGAAAACATGTATTTCATGTATTAGGTGAATTATATGTTTTGCAAGAATATCATTATTTTTGCTTTTATAAAACTATTTTAAAGTACTTATTTAAAGTAAATAAGTCATCAGAGATGTGCTACCTTAGCCCTATGGATTTAATAATAATATAGTGCAAGGAGACATGATCAAAACAAATGGGAGGGCAAAGCACACCTCTCCCACCAGGGACTAGGTCAGACTCTTCCTTTGCATTAACTTGTCCAGTACTCACAATGACCTCATATAGTAAGTTCTACTGTTATCTGCACTTTATAGCTAAATAGACTGTGCTTGCAGAGGTTAAAGTAAACCTCTCATGATTACAGAGTTTTGAAAGGGATAAAGATTGGAACCCCTGTTTTCTGTTTACAGCCCCGGATTCTATTTCACCTCTCATTGAAAGTTTTATTTTCCCTTGATTTCTTTTGTCACCTATATGTGTTTATTTCTAGTTTAACTTACAATTTTTTTTTTTTTCACAAATCTTGTCATAGTTTTCATTCTCACTACTCCTGCTTTTGTTTAGGATAATTCCACTGGGCAAATAATTTCAAATAAGTAACCAGTTATTATTGTGCAATTATTTCTATAATTGAAGACAGAGGTGAAATTTGCTCCTGAATCAATAACAAATAACTTGATAAATGATTAATATACAATCCAACACCAAGGTAAACACTTTGCATAAAAAGACCTCCAATAAGTGCTTATTGAATTTAAGAAAAGCTTACAAGTTATAAAAATTAAACTAATTTACTCATCTTGGAAGAAACTTCCAAATAGAATAGTTATATGGTAACTGATTAAAATTCAGATGTATTTTTAAAAGGAAGCTGACAAAGTGCTTTAAATTCCTTCAGCTTAATTTGATTTGTTCGTGTACTCCACCACTCATTTATTTATTTATTCAATGAACATTGAGCTGGTTCTTATAATGTCACAGAAATCACACTGAATCTCAAAACTGTAAAGAAGAATCAAGCATAATATTTGCATTTGGAAAATGTAAACGTGTTGACTTAGGCTGCTGATGTTGTTTGTTTCATTTCTATATTAGCAAATCTTTAAAAATGTTTATCTTTGCAATCATCAAACACAAGATTTTTACCACTTTAGACTGAGCTATAATTAAGTCAGTTGAACAAGTATTGTTGGGGCAATGTTAGCAGTTTTTGCAAATAAAAATAAGGAGCTTTTAATGACATTAAAATTTTCCATAAATAATGCTTTTTTAGTATAAGTATATACTTATTTAGCATGTATTTCTATACAGAATATTCATTGTTTATCTGGAATTCAAATATAACTTTGTGTTCTGTATTTTATCTGGCAACCCTAATTTGGAGTGCTCATAATTTCATTCCCTTCTTGTTTTAATATAGTTATAAAAGTACAGCCAAAAAAAAAAAAAAAAAAAGCAAGCCTAATGAAGCCTCTTGCCCATGGTCAACAAACCACAGAATCTTGGGCACCTTAAACCGAACTAATGAGGTTTTGAGATCCTTGTATGAAAGATGTTTTTCTGAAGGAAAATTATATATCACATCGGACATATTTTCCACACAGAGAGCAATAGTTCTCTCATTTTTTTTTTTTTTTTTTTTTTTTTTTTTTTTTTTT
>NW_016804647.1:657098-666038 GCF_001698545.2 Rhinopithecus bieti
AAAAAAAAAAGCTGGGTGTGGTGACACATGCCTGTGATCCCAGCTACTTTGGAGGCTGAGACAGAAGAATCGCTTGAACCTGGGAGGTGGAGGTTGCGGTGAGCCAAGATCATGCCATTGCACTCCAGCCTGGGCAGCAAGAGTTAAACTCAGTCTCAAAAAATAAAATGACAAAATATGATAGCTTGGGAACTTTAAAAAAAATCACTGGGGTTCCCTTAAAATGGTGCCCAGGTCTATAGGCTGTCCCTTAAACATGCTTCAGTTACATGGGTCCATGCTTCATGTACAATGTTGCTGCTACTGGGCATCCATGTGTGGGTGTAGAGAACACTCTTTTACACGTACAAAGCACCACCTGGTAGCTGAAGATTTATGTCTAGCATTTAAAAGGAACCATTTCCAGTATCTCAGAAAGCCCTTATGGCACAGCATTCACATTCAAGCTATTGCTGTGAAAAGCAGGGTACCTCTACCCAACACCAATTTGCCTCATGCCAGGTAACACAGAAGCACCCCTTGGCATATGAGTTAGACATTCATTTGACCTTGGACAAGATCATTAATTTCTCTGCACCTCAGATGCTTTATATTTAAAACAAGAGTGGTAAGTCCTTACTTACAAGGTTGTTACAGGAATCAAATGACATAATTTAAAACTATCCTTTTCAGTAACTCAGTAAATTTTCCAAGTGACAGCGGGAAACCTCATCCAACGTGCACCTTTCTATGTGCGGGACTTGACAGGCCTGTCCAAAATAAGAGAAAGATAGAAAAATATTCTTAAAAGATTCATTCATTCATTCATGGGTATGCACTCTTTTTGATTTGAAAATAATAGCATATTGTTTCAAAGGATAGCATTTTGGTTAGATTAAAATGCTTTATTATTATCTTTTCTTAACAGTTCAGCATGTGAAAGCACATGCTTATAAAATAAGGTGTCTTTTTATTTTTTCCTTTTTCCATTAATCTAGTAATCTTCCTCCCACAATCTGAAGTAGCTACTCAGTTTATAATGACATGGCAAATGGACAAAATAGAAAACTGTACAAACCTGGTAGCAAGTTTAAATACACACACACACACACACACACACACACACACACACACACTGAGTGAAGTGGCACATTCTTTCAGTAAACTGCTTACTCAATCCCAGAATAACAACTCACCTTTCAAATCCCAATTTTACACTCTTATTGTTCCTTTGGCCATGCTATTTTACCCCCTGCCACATCAGATAGATCTCTTATCTTCTGGTGAGATATACCCCTGATTGTTTATCAGGGCAGCAAAACACAAATTACCAAGTAAGTTTGTCTTCCAGTTGAGCCATGATCCTGGACGCCGTTGCTGGCTGCATCCCCATCACACGCCCTCTTTCTGCATTTTAGCTTCTTTGTTGTGGAACCCAAGTTCTGTCAGCCCAGACCCACCTGGCACCACACCATTAACCTTGCTTTCCTCTCTACTGCTTTCTTTTTTCATCCAGGGCCATTAAACTGCTAGGACTTTCTCAAAACAGCATGCTGGCTCATGCCTCTGCACCGCTGCTAGTGTTATCTCCGTTCAGAACGCCCTGCCCAGCATGCTTCACTTTCTCTGTGGCTTCTCTGTGTAGATTTTGCTGCTGCCTTAAAGCATCACCCAGTGCTCCATCCTCATCTCCCACACCACCACCAGGCTGGCCCAGCAGTTTCTTCTGTGACCTGTGACTTGTGGGGTTTCCACCACAGTACTTGCCACAGTGACGGCCAGTGGCTGAAGAAGGTCATGGCTGTCAGGGACCCTATCTTTTTCATTTCTAAATTCCCAATGCCTGGGACATGAGAGTTAAATATATGCTAAATGAGTGAACAAATGGTAAACAGGTGGATAAATGAAAGACCATACTCACTGAAATCTTCCACATGGACCTCGCTAATCCATCTTTAGGATGACCAGGGATTACAAAGTGGCCCTAGGGAGCTTGGACCTACAAGATAGACCCCAGAGGATCATGTTTAAATGAACCAAAGAGGTCTCTCTTGGGAGTCTGGGTCCAATACACACAGAGACATAAGCACTTGGTGTTGGAAGCAGAAGCCAGAACAACATAGGGGAAAGGGCAGCAGAATATGTGTCATGAATTTTGAGAAACTGTGTGTAGTGTGGGTCTGACAGATGTACCTTCCTCACAGGAACTTTGCAAAAATTAAAGAAATCAATACATGTAAAGTACTGAATGTAAAGTAAAGAATGGTGCTGGGCTTCTAGAAAGCATTTAGTAAAGAATAAAAATAATAATCATTATTACATGTTTCATTTAGAATAACAAAACTGCATAGAGTTCTGTGAAGACACCCTAACTCTGTGTCTGAGCTTCTCTTACATTGCATGATACCTCTGCCATCACGTTTATTGATTTACTGGTCGGTTCATTCAAAAAATCCATTTGTCACAAACATATTGGGTGCCGATGCTATTCCAAATACTCTTCTTGGCATTTGTTTTACTCTCTATGTAGTGAGCTCTCAGCAACTGCATCTTTTTAATCTCTTTAGTCTTGAGTAGAAGAGTAAATGTGTAGAAAACATTCACTACAATTCACAACTTTTTTTTTTTTATTTTATTTTTCTTTACTGCATACAGGTAATTTAGCTTAAACAAGGCTCAGGTTCTTTATGAAAATTATGTGTGTGAGTCTGTCAGCAGGCCCCTAGTTTTCCTAAAGTGCTGCAGGTCACAAAGCCTTTCTGACATCTTCAGGTCTCTTAACAAAGAAGGATCCCAGCCTTTGCCTCTTGAAACCAGGATCTAACTGAGTCCAAGAGGTATGTGGCATTTCTTGAATATTAATTTACAGATGTGTGTTATTTAGTCTCTATTATGTTGAGCAAATTCCTAGGCAAGAAGGATTAAAAGATCAATAAAAATAAATCCAAGGTTTAAGGAACTCAGATAGGAAAATCAACAATAATTAAACAATGCAAAAACATCCATTGTAAAGAGTAGTACGAGCTCCAAGAGCCTAGAAAAGGGACATCTAACAGTAGGGAAAGGCAGAGGTCAGAAACACCTTCCTAAAGGAGGCAGTAACTGAAAAGAATTCTGTAAAAAAACAGTCAATGTTAGTGAAATACTGAAAGAGGAGAACAGGTTCTCAGGCAGAAAGAGTAACACTTTTGAAAGCAAAAGATATAAATATTAAAATGCACTCAAGTGATGATACATACATCAGACATGTTTAGATGCAATATAAAACATTATATTATGTAGCTATATTTATATTTTATACAAATCAATTTATAAAAGTTAAAACTTCAAAAGAATATATTTTATGTGTAAAGTCCAGACTTCTTATAAGTCCACATTTTTTGACAAAGCAATTCAACCTTTTACATCTTGACTCCTGTTTACCTCACCAGCTTCATTTTCCCTTTCCTAACTACCATCTTTGGTTTAGGTGTAGGAACATTCTTTCCACGAAAGGTCAGATAGAAAATATTTTCAGTATGGTGGCCCAAGCAGTCTCTCTTACAATCACTCTGTTGCTCTCAGCAAGCAGCCGTAGGCAGTACATAAACACACGGGCATGGCTGTGGTCCAGTAAAACTTTATTCATGGACACGGACATTTTAATCACATGTGATTTTCATGTGTTAATGAGATCTTTTTCTTCAATTTTTTTCAATTATTTGAAAATGTAGAAAACTTTATTAGCTTGTGGACCATATAAAAAAGTCAGCAAGCTGGATACAGATTCCAGGACATAACTTACCTACCCCTGTTTCAGAAAATCTTTATAACTTAGTGGTTGGGAGCTGGAGCAGGAGTCTGACTTCATGAGGTTTACTCCCAACCCAACCACTATACTAGGTGTATGAACTTGAGCTAGTTAGGGGGAGCATAAATGGCGTGCTTCAGGTGATCTCTCTGTTGGTGATGGGGAGCCATTTAAAAAGTGTCAATCAGTCAGCAATACCAAAATTAGCCAGGCCTGGTGGCTCGCACCTGTAGTCCCAGCTACTCGGGAGGCTGAGGTGGGAGGATGGCTTGAGCCTGAAAAGTATAGGTTGCAGTGAGCCGAGATCGTACTACTGCACCGTGCCTGGGTGACAGAGCCGGAACTTGTCTCAACAAAACAAAACAGAAACCCAGAAACCAAAAACAACAACAACAACAAAAAAGCAGGGCAGTAGAATACTGTGATATGCCTTTTAGGAAATTCTCTCAGACTGGAAGGAGGCTCTTAGACCACAGCAGGCAAATTTGATAAGGAGACAACTGTTAGGAGGGTGATAGAACAAATTTCATTCATCTAGTTAGATTTTATTTATCATTAGATCTGAAATCTGAATATATCATACTTAACTGTATTATCTATCTGTACTATACTTACTGTGTTTTTTCTAATGTCATTTACAAATATACTGCATTTTCCATTACAAAGCGATTAAAGGTCCACCATAAATGATGACCTTGTGAACATTGTGTTTGAGAGGAATGGATTTGGAACCTATGAACTGCAGATAGAAATGCCTTTCTAAAGTGTTTTTTACCAGGAACACAGACCATCTGTTTCCTTTGGTGATACAGTATCTCATTCCACAATGTGGTTCCAAATGAATAATGGAGATTGTTTTTTACAAGCCAGCTTTATCTGTTGCAGCAATGATTAACAACCCCATGGCCAACCTTGCTTATAAAAAGAGAGAAAACATGTGAAAACAATTTTGTATCTGAGTGAGATGAATCCATATTTTGTAAGTAAAAGTCAACATAAGCAGATGCCGTGGAGTTTAGAGATTTCCCTTATTGGGCTGTATAAAAGAAACAGTGTAAGCACTGGAGCTTGTATGGCTTGCACTGGAAACCAAGTTCCAAAATCAGCCTTGTATGCGGCCTCAGTCAAATGACTTAAGATCTCTAAGCCTCAGTCAAATGACTTCAAATTTCTAAGCCTTCATTTCACCTATGTGAAATAAGGATAATGGTATATGCTTTATAGTATTTGGGTAAAAACTGATTATTGAATGTACAGGGTATAAAATATGCTAAACTACATAGTATGCCATGTTGTATTTAGTAGAATTATTTTTGGAATGGGATTTGTGTGAGTGTGTGTGTGTGTGTGTGTGTGTGTGTGTGTGCCTGGTTCCACTCCAACCCTTAAAGGTCTCCTTACCCCAAATTAGCTCTTGATTTGGGCTGAATGACTTCCATGAACGTTCCTGAAAGTTTTCTTCCAACTTTGTGCCTTATTTGACTTCTCAGCACTCTTCTGTCATTTCTTCAGCTCTCCTCCCTTGGTGTTTTTTTAGAACACATTATTATTTTTTTTTTCCTACCTCTCTGATCTGATGTGTGTTCTCTTTCTTTCTCTTTCTCTTTCACTTCTCTCTCTCTCTCTCTCACATACACACACACACACACACACACACACACACACTCTCTCTCTCTCTCTCTCTCTCTCTCTCTCTCTCTCTCTCTCTCCCCCCCTCTTTTATCTCTCTCCCCTTTTCTGTTAGTAAAAGGCCATTAAACATTGCATCCCTTCAAGGCTCAATCCTAGGGCACTATTTATTCCTTTTACTCAAGTGGTAACTCTAGGAGATACATTTAAGCTCACGCTTTCAAATATCATCTATACCCAGATGACTCAAATTATAAATCCCTAATGTAAGATTAAAATTCCCTTTTGTGTCTAGAACTAAATAAAACCAAGTAGCTCCAAAACAGCTCTCTTTGAATGATTGTCTAACAAGATATCCCTAAACCTGGTTCTTTTCCTGGGCTCCCTACTATGTTGTCACTTTCTTTTCTGTTCTACATGATCCTTGACACATCTTGCTCTCTCGTCCCACGTATTCCATCCACCATCAAGCCGTATTTATTTTCCTCCTGAAATATTCCTTGCTTTTACTTTGTAAAATTATGTTAACTGACACATCATAATTGTACATATTTATCAAGAACAGTGTGATATTTCAATACATGTATGTACCATGTAATGATCCAGTCAGGACAATTGGCAAACCTATTACCTCACACTCTGTTGTGACATTTCAGCAACTACCTTATAACCTCTCAATCACATTTCTCAGTAGTTAGTTCTTAGATGGTCATGATAATCAGCTTAGTTATTTCGACTTTGGTAAGCTTGTTGATACCACTCTGGGCTGAATAATTCTTTGTTGAGGGGGACTGCCTTGCATCACCTTTGACTTCTATGCACTGGATGCCAGTAGCGTAGCACTCTACCTTCAAGTTCTTACAATCAAAAATTGCTCCAAACATTGCCAAATGTCCAGCAGTGGGCATAGAAAGCAAAATTACTTCCATTTGAGAACCACAATCAATTCGTTTCTTTCCATTTTGTCTTGCAGATATAGACCAAGCTTTCCATTCTCTTTCCTGGAGGGACAAAATAGGCTTTTAACTGGGCACCCAAATGTATAATGCTACTCTTCCCCATTCTTCCTGCAGTGTGGAGTGAGTGCTGAAGTCAGATGGGGTCTACTCTGTCATAACTGTGTGATTTTGGACAAAATAATTAATGTTTCTCAACTCTTCACTCTTGCAATGGGTAAATGATACAAATATTCCAGGGTTGTTGTGAGTATCAAATATGTAGTACATGCATGGTGCTCAAAACAGTGGCTGGCATAGGGTATAAACTTTCAGTGAATATTAATTATGGTAGCCAGAATGGTCTTTGTAAACAGAAGTCCTGTGAAAACCAATGAAATGCAATAATACCAGCTCTCAGCTAATAGGTTTGTCTGGCACTGTTGCTGTTCACACCGTCTTATGTTGCACAAGCCTCCCTCCTGATACCTGCCCTCTAGATACTTTGTTTTGGTTTGTGCTTTTTCGTATTTATCCAAGATATTTGTAGCATGAATACTTTAGGCCTCTTTGTGTCTGTTCCCTCAGAAATGCCCTTTTTTCTCTCGTAATTGTTGCCTATTTCACTTCTACTCTTCCTCAGTTTTCAGTCCAGTCACCACTTTTGCAGAGAAGCCTTCCCTGGCCTGTATGACTAAGTAGATTAACCCTCTTTTGCCAATTGACGTATGTTATACTTGTTTTAAACATTAATTCATTTGGTATTAATTTTTATGTGTGATTCTTTGTATGCTTTCTCCACTAGTCTATAAATTATTTGAGTGCAAAGTCTTTCTGTTTGGGTGGTTGTTTTAGTTTTGTTTGGTATTAGACTCATGTCAAGCATAATTATGGACTACTCATAGACATTCAATAAATAATTCATGTTGTATAAAGGTATATAGATAATTTTTCTAGCTGATTAGACAGCTTTGAAGATATAAAGTTAATGTACATTGTTTTGTAAATAAAAACCAATATCTTTGCAAAGTTTCCTGAAGAAAGCAAGAACTGAGAAAAAGGTTTATGTGCAGGAAGTTTATCCAAGGATACATTATCCAGTTGATTACCACTGTGGGCAACTGTGTCTGAGTTCTACTAGGGATGATATAGATGGAGGCTGCGGAGAAGGCAGCTGAGAACTGTCTACCCAGGGAACAGAAGAGGTGGGTATTTATCTACCAGCTCCCACTGCCCATGCTGAAGGGTCCACTGCCTGGGTTCTAACATCCTTGCATTTGCATTTTACACATGCATGAATCAAAGCTAAGCAGATGCGGAAGGCTTTACCTATGGCAAACTCAGAGAAATCTGTGATAGAAAGTCAAAGAGTTGAAGAGCAAATTTTTTTTTTTTTGGCATGTTGAAATTTTATTTACTAGGAAATTATAGAAGGAAAAGGTTCAGAGAGCAAACGCTCTTACTAAATTTTCAACATTTTAGGAAAATTTAAGGAGAATATGTATATAGTAAGTAATAAAAAATGTTGAGCATAATTTAAATTTTGAGGGCCTGCCTGAATTCTCAAGGTATATTAATTTATTTAAAAATTAGAAGAAAATAGTCCCAAATCTAGAAATCGTAGAGAACAGGGCCTAGGGGACATATAAAAGGCTAGACATTCATGGTGCTACATTGTCTTCTCAAGATAAAACTGTAAGAGTTAACAGAAATCTGAAAAAAGGAAAGGAAAAGCAAAACAAAATGGGATTTTTCCAAGTGCAGAAAGGGAAAGAGACACCAGGACCTCCCTTTTCTTATAGCATTGACTTGAGAAAACTTGTACAGTAACTGTAAATTCTTCCTCTATCCTTTGATATGTATATGAATTTTTTTATATATATATACTTTAGGTTCTAGGGTACATGTGCACAACATGCAGGTTTGTTACATATGTATACATGTGCCATGTTGGAGTGCTGCACCCATTAACTCGTCATTTACATTAGGTATATCTCCTAATGCTATCCCTCTCCCCTCCCCCTTCTCCACAATAGGCCCCAGTGTGTGATGTTCCCCTTCCTGTGTCCAAGTGATCTCATTGTTCAATTCTCACCTATGAGTGAGAACATGTGGTGTTTGGTTTTATGTTCTTGTGATAGTTTGCTGAGAATTATGGTTTCCAGCTGCATCCATGTCCCTACAAAGGACACGAGCTCATCCGTTTTTATGGCTGCATAGTATTCCATGGTGTATATGTGCCACATTTTCTTAATCCAGTCTGTCACTGATGGACATTTGGGTTGACTCCAAGTCTTTGCTATTGTGAATAGTGCCACAATAAACATACGTGTGCATGTGTCTTTATAGCAGCATGATTTATAATCCTTTGGGTATATCCTCAGTAATGGGATGGCTGGATCAAATGGTATTTCTAGTTCTAGATCCTTGAGGAATCACCACACTGTTTTCTAAAATGGTTGAACTAGTTTACAGTTCCACCAACAGTGTAAAAGTGTTCCTATTTCTCCACATCCTCTCCAGCACCTGTTGTTTCCTGACTTTTTAATGATTGCCATTCTAACTGGTGTGAGATGGTATCTCATTGTGGTTTTGATTTGCATTTCT
>NW_016804647.1:667996-678552 GCF_001698545.2 Rhinopithecus bieti
CCGCTGTTAGTCTGATGGGCTTCCCTTTGTGAGTAACCCGACCTTTCTCTCTGGCTGCCCTTAACATTTTTTCCTTCATTTCAACTTTGGTGAATCTGACAATTATGTGTCTTGGAGTTGCTCTTCTTGAGGAGTATCTTTGTGGCATTCTCTGTATTTCCTGAATTTGAATGCTGGCCTGCCTTGCTAGGTTGGGGAAGTTCTCCCGGAGAATATCCTGCAGAATGTTTGCCAACTTGGTTCCATTCTCCCCATCACTTTCAGGTACACCAATCAAACGTAGATTTGGTCTTTTCACATAATCCCGTATTTCTTGGAAGCTTTGTTCATTTCTTTTTACTCTTTTTTTCTCTAAACCTCTCTTCTTGCTTCATTTCATTCATTTGGTCTTCAGTCACTGATACTTTTTCTTCCAGTTGATCGAGTCGGTTACTGAAGCTTGTGCATTTGTCATGTAGTTCTCTTGTCATGGTTTTCATCTCTATCAGTTCGTTTATGGACTTCTCTGCATTGGTTATTCTAGTTATCCATTCTTCCATTCTTTTTTCAAGGTTTTTAGTTTCTTTGCACTGGGTACATAGTTCCTTCTTCAGCTCTGAGAAGTTTTATCGACTGAAGTCTTCTCTCAGCTCATCAAAGTCATTCTCCATCCAGCTTTATTCTGTTGCTGGCAATGAGCTGCGTTCCTTGGAAGGGGAAGATGCGCTCTGATTTTTTTGAATTTCCAGTTCTTCTGCACTGCTTTTTCCCTATCTTTGTCGTTTTATCTGCCTTTGGTCTTTGATGATGGTGACGTACTGATGGGGTTTTGGCGTGGGTGTCCTTTCTGTTTGTTAGTTTTCCTTCTAACAGTCAGGACCCTTAGCTGCAGGTCTGTTGGAGTTTACTTGAGGTTCACTCCAGACCCTGTTTGCCTGGGTATCAGCAGCAGAGACTGCAGAAGATAGAATATTGCTGAATAGCAAGTTTTGCTGTCTGATTCTCGCTCTGGAAGCTTCGTCTCAGAGGTGTACCCAGCCGTGTGAGGTGTGAGGTGTCAGTCTGCACCTAGTGGGGGATGTCTCCCAGTTAGGCTACTCAGGGGTCAGGGACCCACTTGAGCAGGCAGTCTGTCATTTCTCAGATCTCAACCTCTGTGCTGGGAGAACCTCTACTCTCTTCAAAGCTGTCAGAAAGGAACATTTACATCTGCAGATGTTTCTGTTGCTACTTGTTTAGCTATGCCCTGTCCCCAGAGGTGGAGTCTACAGAGGCAGGCAGGCCTCCTTGAGCTGTGGTGGGCTCCACCCAGTTCCAGCTTCCCGGCGGCTTTGTGTACCTACTTAAGCCTTAGCAATGGCAGGCACCCCTCCCCTAGCCTCGCTGCAGCCTTGCAGTTAGATCTCAGACTGCTGTGCTAGCAATGAGGGAGGCTCCGTTTGCATGGGACCCTACGGGCAGGCATGTGATATAATCTCCTGGTGTGCCATTTGCTAGTGAAACGCAGTATTAGGGTGGGAGTTACCCAATTTTCCAGCTGTTGTGTGTCTCAGTTTCCCTTGGCTAGGAAAAGGAATTCCCTTCCCCTTTGTGCTTCCCAGGTGAGGGGATGCCTTGCCCTGCTTTAGCACCCACTGACCAGCACTGACTGTCTGGCACGCCCCAGTGAGATGAACCCAGTACCTCAGTTGAAAATGCAGAAATCACCCGTCTTCTGCGTCACTCACATTGGGAGCAGGAGGCTGGAGCTGTTCCTATTTGGCCATCTTGGGCGCCCCCGTATATGTATCTTTAAAAAAGCTGAAGTCTTACAATCCAAGAATTTATGTTTTCAAGGTGCTGGGAGCCATTTACTTGAAATATAAACATGAAGGAAGATAGTATCATTCACTCTCCATTCTCATGGGAGTTTAACTTAGGCATCTGCTCCAAATTGTAACTAAAGTTGACTCTTGGACAACAGACTTCCATTATGGGTCTACTGATACGTTGAAGAGCAAATATTAATGTCTAAACTTTTAATTTATATTTTCAGAACTCCTACAAAAGTAAATCCTAATTTCATACATTAATTGGTGACTTTCTTGTTCATGAAATGAGTCTTTTTAGCTCACTTAGACATCTTGTGTATTCACAATTTTAGGAGGTCTTTTGTAGAGCAATTATATGTTTCCTTTGTCTTTCATCATTTCATAACATAGTTAAGTCTGATAGTTTGTTATTTATACATCCTTGGTTTCTTCTCTTGCTTCCAGATTTTAATAGAGTAAGCAAATAATTAGAATTTTTCTTCTAATAATGTTATACAAGATATATTATCTTTTTAATGCAAATCTTTGGTCCATTTAGAATTCATTGTGGTGCATCTAGGCAGTGTATGAGTGATCTGGTGATCCAGTTCCTCTTCATTCCCACCAGCATTTAGTGTTATCACTATTGCTTGTTTAATCTGTAGTCATTCTAGTCATTTAGTCTGTAGTCATTTAGTCATTTAGTCTGTAGTTTGAATTTGCATTATCTTAGTGGCTAACAGTGTTGAAAATTGTTTCATGTACGTATTTATCTATAAATCCTCTTTAAGAAAACATAGTTTTGTCCTTCCTTCCTTCCTTCCTTCCTTCCTTCCTTCCTCCCTTCCTTCCTTCCTCCCTTCCTCCCTTCCTCCCTTCCTCCCTTCCTTTCTCCCTCCCTCCCTCCCTCTCTCCAGGGTTCTCTAGAGAAACAGTACCAATAAAAGGATAAATAGTATCTTAGTCCATTTTCTGTTGCTATAGCAGAATATCTGAGGCTCAATAATTTATAAAGAAAAGCATTTATTATTTACCTCGTGGGTCTGTAGGCTGGGAAGTTCGAGAGGCATGGCACCAGTGTCTGCTCAGCTTCTGGTGAGGGCTTTACTGCTGGGTGAAAACATGGCAGAAAGTTAAAGAGGAAGTGGACACATGCAACAGGAGACTAAATCTGAAGGTTGTCATTTTATAATCATTCTTGCAGGGATGAACCAATTTTTGAGATAACTTATCCAGTCTTATGAGAACTAGAACTTGCTCACTACTATAAGAAAGGCACAAAGTTATTCATGAGGCATCTGCCTGCATGATCCAAATACTCCCCACTAGGCTCCACCTCCCACCTCCAAAAACTACCATGTTGATGATCACATTTCAACATGAGTTTTGGTGGGACAAACCATATCCAAACCGTAGTAGAAGGTAGGAAGATAGATAGATAGATAGATAGATAGATAGATAGATAGATAGATAGATGACAGATAGAGGTAGTTTCTTTCTTTCTTTCTATATATATCTGTATCTATCTATCTATCTATCTATCTATCTATCTATCTATCTATAACCTTAGAATGACCTTCAGGGCCTGCAAGAGCTGGCCTTCTATTAACTACCTGATCTCATCTGTTCTTAGTCTCCTCTCCACTGATTCATTCTGCCCCACTAAACTCCCTATTATCCCTCTTACACATTAGACTCATTCCCACCACTTCATGTACTGCTTTCTTCTTCCAGGTATTCTAAAGGAAACGTGGGTCACTTCTGTATTTTCATAGAAATTTTTACCATAAAGTAAAACAAAACAAAAAACAAATTTTAAAACAAAACAACAATAAAAGAAAAAATGAAAGGAGAAAAGAAAGAAGAAGGAAAGGAAAGAAAGAAGAAGGAAGAAAGAAATGAAGCAAGGAAGAAAGGAAGGAGGAAGGAAGGAAGGAAGGAAGGAGAAATAAAGGAAAGCTATATATATATATCTTAGAAATTTTAGGAATACTAAGGAAATAAATAAGGTACACTCTGAAGTATTTTATTTGCTCCTGATAAATGTGTAATGCATATTTCTGCACAGTTCTCACTTAAATAAACACATAATATAACCAGGTGAGCATTTATTGTATGTTCAAACAAGACATACAACCAAGACTTGCAGGGAGAACTAAAAATGGCTTCTTCCAAAATCTAATGAGTAGAAAATGAGAAGGAAAATAATCTTAGTAATGTTTTTCAAACTTCACATTAAATCTATGGGACAACATGGACTATTTGAAATCATTAGGATTACTCATTGCCTCTGTGTTTGCTGCATTTAATTTGATCGGCTCTACCTGGGTTTTCTATCTACCCAGTCTGTCCGTGTGAGAGATGTTGGTGGGATCTGAGTTTAGAGCTCACCTGGTTGCAGCACAGAGCTCAAAGAGCACAGGCTTTGGTGTCAGCCAGTCCTGTCTTATGACCCAAGTTCCTGTGTTAGTAACTGTAGAACTTCTTCAGAACTCAGTTTTTTCACATGAAAAGTGAGGTTACTGACCTCATATAGCTATGAGGATTAGTCATAGCAGGTGTAAAGAACTGTACACATAACAGAGACTTGGCTGATAGTAGTTAGTGCTGTGATGAATGTTTCTTAAAGGGGCTTGGACTGGGAATTACCCTCAAAAAGGTCAATGGATGCTGAATAGGCCAAGACTCTGGTTGTAAGACTTCTCCAACTTTTGAAGGACCTGTAATCCTTGAGGACATTCTGGAGATATTCCATAGGGGTAAACATACAAGATATTTTATGAATATTTAATGAATTTAGCAATAAACATATGAGGTGACAATTTGAGCATATTTTAGCATACGATGTGTTAGCTCATTTGCATTGCTGTAAAGAGATACTTGAGAGTGGGTAATTTATAATGAAAAGGGGTTTATTTTGGCTCATAGTTCTGCAAGCTGTATAGAAAGCATGACACCAGCATCTGCTCCTGGTGAGGCCTCGGGAAGTTTTCAGTCATGGCAGAAGGCAAAAGGGAGCTGGTGTATAACATGGTGTGACAGGAAGCAGACAGAGGGAGCAAGAGAGAGAGCAAGAGAAAGAGGGAGGAGATGCCAGGCTCTATTAAACAGCTAGCTCTCACATGAACTAACAAGGTGAGAATTAACTTATTACCATAGGGAGAGCACCAAGTCATTCATAAGAGATCCGTCCCCATAACCCAACACTTCCTACCAGGCCCCAACTCCTCATGTCTTCCCAATAGTCCCCCAAAGTCTTAACTTGTTCTTGCATCAACTTCAAATTTCAAAGTCTCATCTGAGACTCAAAGCCTGTTTCTTCCACCTATGAATCTGTAAAATTAAAAACTAGTTATTTACTTCCAAGATGCAATGGTGGTTGTGGCATTGGGTAAAGATTCCCATTATCCACAGAGTTCTCCAGAGAAACAGAAGGGAGACGTTGACCAAAAGAAAAGGGTAACAGGCCTCATGCATGTCTGAAACCCAGCAAAGCAGACGTTAAATCTCAAAGTTCCAACATAATCTTTGACTCCATGTCCCACATACTGGGGACACTGGTGTGAGGGGTAGGCTCCAAGGCCTTGGGCAGCTCCAGCTCTGTGGCTTTGCAAGGCATAGATCCCATGCTGCTCTCATAGGTTAGAATTCAGTGAGGCTTTCTCAGGTTCTGGGTACAAACTGCTGTTGACTTTATCACTGGGGAGGCTGGAGGGCAGAGGCCCCTTTCCCATGGTCTAAATAGACAGTGCCCTGGTGGGGACTCTGTGTGGGATGTTCAACTGCATATTTACCCTGGGCACTGCCCTAGTAGAGGCTCTCTGCAGGAGCTGCACCCCTGTGGCAGTCTTCTGCCTGGGTACCCAGGCTTTCTCATACATCTTCTGAAATCTAGGTAGAAGCTGCAACCTTCTTCACTCTTGCATTCTATGTACCCACAGGCCTAACACCACATGCAAGCCACCGAGGCTTAATGGGGGCTTGTGCTCTCCAAAGTGGCAGTTCAAGCTGTGGCTGTGGTCCTTTGAATGGAGACCGGAACTGTAGCTACCAAGATGTGGGAAGCAGCATTGAAAGGCTAAGCAGGGCAGCAGTGTCCTGGGCCTGTACCCTGAAGTAATTCTGTCCTCTTAGGCCTCTGAACCTGTGATGAGATGGGCAGTCTTGAAGACTTCTGAAATGCCTTCAAGACCTTTTCTCCTTGTATTGACTATTAGCACTTGGTTTCCTTTTAGTCATGCAAATCTCTCTAGCAAGTGGTTATCTGCAGCCCTCTTAAATCCCTCTTCTGAAAATGTTCTTTCCTTCTCTACAACATGACCAAGCTACAGTTTTTCCAAACCTCAACAAACTGCTTCGTTTTTAAATATGGTTCAAATTTAAGTCATTACTTTGCTCCTATATCTGATTGTAGGCTGTTAGAAGCAGCCAAGCCACATATTGAACACTTTGCTGCTTAGAAGTTTCTTCCTCAAGATACCCTAAGTTTTCACTCTTAAGTTCAACCTTCCACAAATCCCTAAGACATGGACAGAATGCACCCAAGCTCTTTGCTAAGGCATAACATGGATGAGACTTTGTTCCAGTTGCCAATAAATTTCTCACCTCCATCTGAGAGCTTATCAGCTTGGACTTCACTGTCCATATTTCTATCAGCATTTTGGTCACAACCACTCAACTAGTCCCCAAGATGTTCCAAACCTTCTTTCTTCTTCCTGTATTCTTCTGAGCTCTCCAAACTCTTCCAATTTTTACTTGTGACACAGTTTCCAAAGCTGGTTCCACATCTTCAGGTATCTTTATAGCAGTGCCCCACTTCTAGTACCAACTTTCTGCTAGTCCATTTGCACTACTGTAAAGAACACTTGAGACTGGATAGTTTATAACAAAAAGAGGTTTATTTTGGCTCACAGATCTGCAGGCTGTACAAGAAGCATGGACCCAGCATCTGCTCCTGTGAGGCCTCAGGAAAATTTCAATCACAGCAGACGGTGAAGAGGGTGCCAGAAAATCCTATGGCAAGGGAAAGCAAGAGAGAAGGAACAAGAAAGAGAGGAGGGAGGTGCCAGGCTCTTTTAAATGACTAGCTTTTGTGTGAACTAACAGACTAAGATCTCAGTTATTACAATGCAGAGTTCACCAAGCCATTTATAAATCTATCCCCATGACTTAAACACCTCGCACGAGGCCCCACCTCCAACCTCATGTGGATTATATATCAACATGAGATTTGGAGGGGATAAAAATAATAATTTCAAGTAAACTTTTTTTTCTTATTAATGTATAGAAGTGTTTATGTATGATAAATATATATATACACACAATTATGACATATATAGTAAGTTAAATAATTTTTGTCTCAATAAATGTAGTGCACATTTTATATTACTTGAAAAAAAGAAGTCATATATATATGTTAGCTAACATTTACTGAGTTTTGCCAGGTTCCTCTATATGCTCAAAGGAATAGGAAACATCAAAACAGCCAAGTGTGACAAAACGGGAGAAGGACCTATCTGAAGACACAATTGGAAATAGTGAAGAAAAAAAGCAGGCTGTGCTAAATAGATGTGCATATCAAACACAAGCTTGGGTGAGAAGAGGAAAACTGAATATGAATGAAAATATATGCAGCATGCCTTCCAAAAATATGTATCTGTGCAGTTGTCTTTTTAACAAACCCATAGTAGAGTTTCTATTCTCATTCTCATTTTTCAGATTAAAAAAATCCTGAGAAACAGGAAGGTTAAACTATTTTTCCCTGTACATGCCTAGTAAGTGTGGAGACAGCTACAAACTCAAGCTTCATGAGTACATACCCTTAATGACAAAATGATGCATGTATGACTGCCTACACACTCACATTTTTATCTTTTAGAATATGAATGAATGAATGAATGAAATGTTATATCTACTCTTGTGAATGTTAATATTTCGCAAACCATGATTCATGGAGCATCCTACCCAGGAAGCATTCACTTTTGGACATAGAAGCTGGAGGAAGACTGACTGTCAAATTATTCCTTTCTTTGAGGTTGACAGTGTTCATTAACATATTAAGGCTCTGAGAGAACCGCACATAAATTTTAACAGGCAAAAAACAAACAGTCACACAAGGAAACAATATATTTTCCTTTGCACATCTATCAATGATATCCTGTAATACCACCTTGGGAAGTGTGACTTGAGGTCATTCTCAAATTAAGACCCAGGAGTGATGGCAGCAAAATTCCTTCTGCAGAAAGACTGAGCATACTAATTAACCTTGTGGCAGCTGATTGTGTCTTTATTAATGGCAGATTCTTCTTGGCACAGTTTCTGATACAGTCCTGAGGCAGATGTCATTTTTTGTGTGTTTTTTTCTGATATTGGGAACTTTATGATGCAGGCTTGTGGTATTATAGCCAAATTGTTCCCATTAAGTGAACATTTTCCCAAACATTTCTTATCAAAAGGAAGTCCTAAGAAATGATTGCAAATTAAAGATTTAATATTTGGCCTGTTTTAAGATTCCTAGTTAAAATTTCTTAAAAAAAAAAAAAAGAAAGAAAGAAAGAAAGAACCAGCCTTGCACCCCAGGGATGAAGCCGACTTGATCGTGGTGGATAAGCTTTTTGATGTGCTGCTGGATTCGGTTTGCCAGTATTTTATTGAGGATTTTTACACTGATGTTCATCAGGGATATTGGCCTGAAATTCTCTTTTTTTTTGTTGTGTCTCTGCCAGGCTTTGGTATCAGGATGATGCTGGCCTCATAGAGTTAGGGAGGATTCCCTCTTTTTCTATTGACTGGAATAGTTTCAGAAGGAATGGTACCAGCTCCTCTTTGTACCTCTGGTAGAATTCGGCTGTGAATCTGTCTGGTCCTGGACTGTTTTTGGTTGGTAGGCTATTAATTATTGCCTCAATTTCAGAGCCTATTATTGGTCTATTCAAGGATTCAACTTCTTCCTGGTTTAGTCTTGGGAGAGTGTATATGTCCAGGAATTTAACCATTTCTTCTAGATTTTCTAGTTTATTTGCATAGAGGTGTTTATAGTATTCTCTGATGGTAGTTTATATTTCTGTGGGATTGGTGGTGATATCCCCTTTATCATTTTTTATTGTATCTATTTGATTCTTCTCTCTTTTCTTCTGTGTTAGTCCTGCTAGTGGTTTATCAATTTTGTTGATCTTTTCAGAAACCAGCTCCTGGATTCATTGATTTTTTGAAGGGTTTTTTCTGTCTCTATCTCCTTCAGTTTTGCTGTGATCTTAGTTATTTCTTGCCTTCTGCTAGCTTTTGAATCTGTTTGCTCTTGCTTCTCTAGTTCTTTTAATTGTAATGTTAGGGTATCAATTTTAGATCTTTCCTGCTTTCTCTTGTGGACATTTAGTGCTATAAATTTCCCTCTACACATTGCTTTAAATGTGTCCCAGAGATTCTGGTATGTTGTGTCTTTGTTCTCACTGGTTTCAAAGAACATCTTTATTTCTGCCTTCATTTCGTTATGTACCCAGTAGTCATTCAGGAACAGGTTGTTCCGTTTCCATGTAGTTGAGCGGTTTTGATTGAGTTTCTTAGTCCTGAGTTCTAGTTTGATTGCACTGTGGTCTGAGAGACAGTTTGTTATAATTTCTATTCTTGTACATTTGCTGAGGAGTGCTTTACTTCCAACTATGTGGTCAATTTTGGAATAAGCGCGACGTGGTGCTGAGAAGAATGTGTATTCTGTTGATTTGCGGGGCAGAGTTCTGTAGATGTTTCTTAGGTCCACTTGGTGCAGAGATGAATTTGATCCCTGCATATCCTTGTTAACTTTCTATCTCATTGAACTGTCTAATGTTGACAGTGGGGTGCTAAAGTCTCCCATTATTATTGTGTGGGAGTCTAAGTCTCTTTGTAAGTCTGTAAGGACTTGCTTTATGAATCTGGGTGCTCCTGTATTGGGTGCATATATATTTAGGATAGTTAGCTCATCTTGTTGCATTGATCCCTTTACCATTGTGTAACAGCCTTCTTTGTCTCTTTTGATCTTTGTTGGTTTTAAGTCTGTTTTATCAGAGACTAGGATTGCAATCCCTGCTTTTGTTTGTTTGTTTGTTTTCCATTTGCTTGGTAGATCTACCTCCATCCCTTTATTTTGAGCCTATGTGTGTCTCTGCACATGAGATGGGTCTCCTGAATAGAGCACACTGATGGGTCTTGACTCTTTATCCAATTTGCCAGTCTGTGTCTTTCAATTGGAGCATTCAGCCCATTTACATTTAAAGTTAATATTGTTATGCTTGAATTTGATCCTGTCATTATGATGTTAGCTGGTTGTTTTACTCGTTAGTTGATGCTGTTTCTTCCTAGCATCAATAATCTTTACAATTTGGCATGTTTTTCAGTGGCTGGTATCAGTTGTTCCTTTCCACATTTAGTGCTTCCTTCAGGAGCTCTTGTAAGGCAAGTCTGGTGGTGACAAAATCTCTCAGCATTTGCTTGTCTGTAAAGGATTTTATTTCTCCTTCACTTATGAAGCTTAGTTTGACTGGATATGAAATTCTGGGTTGAAAATTTTTTTCTTTAAGAATGTTTAATATTGGCCCCTACTCTCTTCTGGCTTGTAGAGTTCCTCCTGAGAGATCTGCTATTAGTCTGATGGGCTTCCCTTTGTGGGAAATCTGACCTTTCTCTCTGTCTGCCCTTAACATTTTTTCCTTCATTTCAACTTTGGTGAATCTGAGAATTATGTGTCTTGGAGTTGCTCTTCTCAAGGAGTATCTTTGTGGCGTTCTCTGTATTTCCCAAATTTGAATGTTG
>NW_016804647.1:680551-695883 GCF_001698545.2 Rhinopithecus bieti
TAATAAAGAAAGAAAGAAAGAAAAGAAAAAAGAAAAGCCAAGTTGAAAACTAATTCTGTATGCTTTGTAACTGGGCAAAAATTACGTGTTTGAAGGCACAGTTGAAACTAAGTCAATAGGTCTTCTTTACCCTTGAGGTTTCTTCTGCAAATGAGACAGCCAGGTCAGATCCTAAGTATGATCCAGGAGTAGTGCTCTTTTATATATTCAAATTAATAGAAAATGTCAAAACAGCCCAACTCTGAAGGAAGGGGAGGAGGACCCACATGAAAGACAAGGAAAGCCGACTGTGGCACATTCATGTGCACACCAGACACATGTTCATGTGAGAGGAAGAAACTTAACAAAACATGAGAAAAAAAAATGCAGCAATGGCTTCAGGATACTGATTTTGTCCTGGGGCAAGTCCCTTTACATTTCATTGGCTCAGGGTCTTCATCTGTAAAATGGGTTCTAACATTTTCTAATTCTACTTTTAGCTTTATAGTTTGCACTAGAGAACTCCTCTTCTTATATGCATACATACCCCAGTGTCTTCCAAAGCCTTTTAGGCACCTTATCAAGAATGTGAATATTACAATAAAACAAATTTTAAAATTTAAGGAAAACTCAAGATAGTGTTAAAGTGAGCACACAGAAGTGCACGCATGCACCAAGGACTTGCACAGCTCTTTGAGATGGGCTCTTAGTTTAATTCAGAATGTCCTACAAGATAATGCCAAAAGAGAAAAACTAGAAGGGACAAGTTTCATAGTGTGAGAAATGTAACTGGCTCTCTGGGGCTTAGGAGCAGAAAGACACGTTTGGTGCTGAAGTATACAACAAACCCTATGCTAGCTCACTGTGAGAGGCTGCACACATTGTCCTGGTGATTGCACAGATGCGGAGTATGGCCACACATCGTATCTGGGTGGACACCTCTCTCACCCTCTATTCTTTTACAACTGTCTGTCACAAACATATGTGGCAGCCTTAAAGACAAGACTTTCAAAAAGACTATTTTTAATAACACTGATCAAATCCAGTTAAGGATATTTTAAATTATTGTTATTTTCAGGATACTATGTCACTTGCTCTAGCCCCCTGCAAATAATTTAATTTGTATTTATTATTCAAATAAATGCAGATAACATAGTCTCTACCTATGAAAGTTTCTGTTCTGGAGAAAAATAAATTATTTTAAATATCATTACCTACACTGAAGATAAAACAATTAAATAACTTTTAAAACTTAGCATACTCTTATTACCTCGGCTCAGCAGGAAGAATGTTTTTCCCCTTTCAGGAGGGAAGGTGTACTAGAAAGAACATTCCACCTGCCGACCCTGGGACTCTCATCTCCACTTGTCTGATCTCAGCATGCTTATTGAAACAAAAAGTCAGTGTTTCTGAGAGGTATCCATAGGGATGATTAATATTGAACTTATTTTATCTACTTAAGAAATATTTACTGGATGACTACTATTCCAAGCACCAAGTTAGGCATCAAATCAGAAATTGAAGGAAAATATTTATTGCCTAGTGATAACATACATGAAACCTGTAAAACAGTCATTAAAATTACTTATTGTTGTTGTTGCTCAGAGAAAGTGCTTGTATTTTGACAACAAAAAAGGAATAATAGGAGATGTCAGGCCTAAGTATGAGTAAAAGGCAAGGCTGATTACTAATGCAACGTCTATTATATCTTCCAAACTTTTCTCATGGTATTTGAAAGGCTATGTGGCAATGTCCCTGCAGCTACAATTTGCTTAAATGTAAGAATCTGTCTGAGGGAAGCTCCTAATATCTCATTTTGTGCTATGGTATATTTGAATGCATGCTTATTCATTTAAAAATTCATGTGCCATTATGCTAGGTGATCTGATATGTACAAAAAATTACAGAAAATTATCCGTATCCTGGTTTGATGGAACAGATATAAACTTTTAAAATGTTAATTTTAAGGAACTATAAAGCTACTAGTTTATAAAGAACACTCCCTATAGTAGTATACTAAAGGATGCCCTCTCTGGGAAGACTAGAATTGCAAAATGACCTCACATCTGAATGAATATTAGTTTTTTAAAAAATTCTCCCTTCCTCTGGGTAGATGCAGCCTTGTACCAAAGCACAGAGCTTAGAAAGCTAGCTTGTGTTGGATGGTCATCCCCCTACCCTCGTGGCTGGACAGATTTTGGCAGGTCTGAAACCGCAGAAGAAAATGTGCAACCCCAAGTTGGTGCCTCTAGAATCAATACCAATTAATGTAACATAAATTAGAAAAATCATAAGGTTATTGCTTTTAAAATATTAAAAGAAAAAATCTCCCATTAGGCTACTCTTTTTGAAGAAGGCTTTATGAAAGAGAAATAAAGATTGGTTGTATTTTGAAGACTAGGTAGCATTTGCATAGGTAGAAAAAGTCGGAGAGATACTGTTAGCTGGCTAGCTGAAACAGATTGAACAGGAAAAGGAAGAAGGGAGAGATTTTGTGGGAACAGCTGGTAAAAGCATTTGGTTGGAACTGATGTTTTGAGAGTGAGAATTATGATATGAGACTGGAAATGCAGCTGGGTGCCAGCTGACAGGGGACTTTGAATATTAGAATAAAAACTGTAAACTCTATCCTTTAGGCAACAGCAAATCATTGAAGCATTTTAAGAAAATGATTGATATAATTAGAAAGAATGCTTTTGGAAAATGTCATTACAATGAAAAGACTTTTTTTCATTAAAGTAGAAATCAGTAACACATGGTTGTTACAGAGAAATGTAAAATTGCAGATAAGGTAAGTAAAATCACCTCTAATTAAGCAAGATGGAAGTAATTATTATTAATTCTTTGATGTACTTAAATGAGAATTCATTCCGTGCATATAAAATGTATACATTAAAATGGAGTCACAATACTCATAATATTTTGAAACATTATGTCATTTAATGAAATCATATTAACTAATACTTTAAAGGAAAAGTAAATTTTACCTTTTTTTTTTTTTTTTTATGGAGGGGAGGATCTCACTATGTTGACCAGGCTCATCTCAAACGCCTGGCTTCAAGTCATCCTCCTGCCTTGGCCTTCCAATGTGCTGAAATTATAGAAGTGAGCCACCATGGCCTGCCTAGTGGGTTTATTTATTTTTATTTATTATTAATATTATTTATGAGACAGAATTTCTCTTGTTGCCCAGACTGGAGTGCAATGGTGTGATCTCAGCTCACTGCAATCTCCACCTCCCGGGTTCAAGTGATTCTCCTGCCTCAGCCTCCTGAGTAGTTGGAGTTACAGGAATGTACCACCACACCCAGCTAATTTTTGTACTTTTAGTAGAGATGGGGTTTCACCATTTTGGCCAGGCTGGTCTCAAACTTCTGACCTCAGGTGATCCACCCACCTCGGCCTCCCAAAGTGCTGGGATTACAGGTGGCCAGTAAGTTTATTTTCAATTAATATATTTATCTTTCATTTTACTTTTAATTGACACATAGAAATTATACATACTTGTGGGGTATAGAGTGGTGTTTCAATACATGTATACATTAGTTTAAGATTATTTTGTATATCCATCATCTCATATATTTATCCTTTATAGTGAGACATTCAAACTTTTTTTAGTTATTTAAAAATAAGTTTAAATTTTTTTCTCTTTTGTTTTTATTATATATTTAGATGGAAAAAGTGCAGTTTTGTGAGATGGATATATTGCATTGTGATGAAGTCTGGGCTCTTAGTGTTCATTATATCCAGTAAGTACTCTCGTATCCCACATCCCCCACCAATCCTGCCACCCTTTGGAGTCTCCAATGTCTATTATTCCGCTCTCTATATCCATGTGTGTGCATTATTTAGCTCTCACTTATAAATTAGAAAATGTGGTATTTGTCTTTCTGTTTCTGAGTTATTTTACTTAAGAATAATGGCCTCTCATTTCATCCATATTGCTGCAAAAGACATAATGTTATTCTTTTTTATGGCTGGCTAGTATTTTATGTTGTATATGTATTGTGTTTTCTTTATCTGGTAATCCATTGATGGACACTTAGGTTGATTCTAGATCTCTGCTACTGTGAACAGTGCTGCAATTGACATGAGAGTGCAGATATACATTTGACATTCTGATTTCCTTTCCTTTGGTTGTATACCCAGTGATAGGATTACTGGATTGTATGCTATTTCTATTTTTAGTTCTTTGAAAAATCGCCATACTGTCTTCCATGGAGGTTATACTAATTTACATCCCTAAAACACAGTATATAACCATTCCCTCTTCCCCATATCCTCACCAGCATCTTTTGTTGACATTTTATTAATGGCCATTCTGAATGGTGTGAAAAGCAATCTCACTGTGGTTTTCATTAGCACTTTTCTGATGATTAGTGATGTTAAACATTTTTTCATATGATTGTTGCCCATTTACATGTCTTCTTTGGAAAAGTGTCTGTTCATGCCTTTTCTCCATTTTTTAAGGGGGTTATTTGTTGTTGTTGTTGTTGTTGCTCACATATTTGAATTCCTTGTAGATTCTGGATATACTCTTTTGTTGGATGCATAATTTGAAAATATTTTCTTCCATTCTGCAGGCTGTCTGTTCACTCTGGTGATTATTTCTTTTGTGGCATAACAGTTTTTTAGCTTAATGAAGTCCCATTTGTTTATTTTTGTTTTTGTTGCATTTGCTTTTGAGGTCTTAGTCATGAACTCTTTGCTTAGGCCAATGTCAAGGAGAGGTTTAGCTAGGTTTCCTTCTAGTAGTTTTATAGTTTCAGGTCTTACATTTAAGTCTTTAATCTATCTTAGGTTAATATTTGTATATAGTGAGAGATAGAGGTTCAGTTTCATTCTGCTGTATACAGGAATCCAATTTTTCTGGAACCATCTATTGAATAGGATGCCCTTTTCCCACTTTATATTTTCTGTCAACTTTGTCAAAAATGAGTTGACTGTAGGTACAAGGCTTTCTTTCTGAGTTTTCCATTCTGTTTCTTTGATTTATGTGTCTATTTTTACACAAGAACCATGCTGTTTTGGTTACTATAGCCTTGTAGTATAGTTTGAAGTCAAGTAATGTGATGCCTGTAATTTGGCTCATTTTGCTGAGGATTGCTTTCTCTACTTGGGTTGCTTTTTGGTTCCATATGAATTTTAGATTTGTTTTCCCTAATACTGTAAAAAATGATGTTGATATTTTGATAGAAATTGCATTGAATCTGTAGGTTGCTTTAGGCAATAAGATAATTTTAACAATATTGATTTTGTTGATTCAAGAGCATGGGAAGTTTTTCCATTTGTTTTTGTCATCTACAATTGCTTTCACTGGTGTCTTACAGTTTACATTGTAGAGGTCTTTCATCTCCTTGGTTAAATGTGTTCCAAGGTGTCTTATTTTTTGTATTATAATTGAATTATAAATGGGATTGATTCTTGGTTTGGTTCTCAGTTTGACTGTTATTGGTATATACAAAAGATACTATTTTTAATATTAATTTTGTATTATGAAACATTATTGAATTCATTTAACAAATCTAGGAGTGTTTCGGAGGAATCTTTGAGATATTCAAGATCATATTATAAACAAACACAATTTGACTTTCTCTTTTCCAATTTGGATACATTTTATTTCTCTTGCTTGATTTTTCTAGCTAAGACTTGTAGTGCTTTGTTGAATATGAGTGGTGAATGGGCATCCTTGTATTGTTCCAGTTCTTAGTGGAAATGCTTTCAACTTTTCCCCAAATAGTATGATGCTGGCTGTGGGCTTGCCATATATGGCTTTTATTATTCTAAGATATATTTCCTCTATGCCTAGTTTGTTAAGGGTTTTTATTATGAAAGGATTTTGAACTTTATCAGATGCTTTTTCAGCATCAATGGAAATTATCATATGCTTTTTATCTTTCACCTTATTAACAGGATGTATTACATTGGTGAATTTGGGTATGTTGACCAACCTGCGCATCCCTAGGATAAATCCCACTTGGTCATGATGAATGATCTTTTTATTGTTGAATTTGGTTTGGTAGTATTTTGTTGAGGATTTTTGCATCTGTATTCATCAAGGATATTAACTATAGTATTCTTTAGTTTTTGCATTCTTGTCTGTAGTTAGGGATCGGGTGATACTGGCTTTGTTGAGTGAGTTGGGGAATATTCTCCCTTCCTTAATATTTTGGAACAGTTACGGTAGGATCGAGACCAGTTATTCTTTGTGTATCTGGTATAATTTGACTGTAATTGGTCTTGTCTTGGGCATTTTGAAGAGAGATGACGTATACTATTGATTCAATCTCACTATTCATAACTGATCTGTTCATGATTTCTGTTTCTTCCTCGTTTACTCTTGGGATATTGTATGTTTCCAGGAATTTATTCAATTCTTGTAGGTTTCTAGTTTGTGAGCACAGAGATGTTCATAGTAGTCTCTGACGATCTTTTGTCTTTCTTTAGTATCACTTTTAATATCTCCTTTTTTCATTTCTGATGTGGTTATTTGAATTGTCTCTCATTTTCTTAGTAAGTCTAGTGAGAAATCTATACATTTTGTTTACATTTTCAAAGAACCAACTTTTCATTTTGTTAAATCCCTTGTATTATTTTGGCCTCAAATTCATTTTATACTGCTAAGGTTTTTTTTATTTCTTTTTTCTGCTGGGTTTGGATTTGGTTTGTTTGTTTTTTTCTAGTTACTTCAGGTGTGACATTAGGTTCTCAATTTATTATCTTTCTTTTTTAATGTAATTCTATAAACTTTCCTTTTAGCACTGCTTTTGTTTTATCACAGAAGCTTTAGTATGTTTTAGTCTCTATTTTCATTCAATTTGTAATAGTTGAAAATTTTCTTAAATTTATTTTGATTCAAAATTGTTTAGCAGCATGTTGTTTGATTTCCATGTGCTTGTATATTTCAAGAATCTCTTGGAACTGAAATCTAATTTTATTACACTGTGCTCCAAAAAAATATATTTAGGATGATTTCATTTTTTAAAATTTATTAAGACTTGTCTGGTGGCCTAACACATGACCTATCTTAGAGATTGTTTGATGTACTGATGAGAAGAATGTTCCATGCACTGATGAAAACAATTCTGCATTTGTTGGGTAGAGTGCTCTGTAGATGTCTGTTATGTTCATTTGGTCTAAAGTCCAATTTAAGTCCAGTGTTTCTTTGTTGATTTTCTGTTTCAATGATCTGTCTAGTGCTCTCAGTGGGGTGTTGAAGTTCCCCATTATTATCATATTGCTGCCTGTCTCTTTTCTTAGGTCTAGTAAAATTAGGTCTAGTGTATTTGCTCTGGCATTAGGTGCAAATATATTTTGAGTACTTATACTTTTCTTGTGTAATTGATCTCTTTATCATTTACATAAAAATGTGTTTGTCTTTTTTACTGGTATTGATTTAAAGTCTGTTTTATCAAATATAAATAAGGCTATTTGTAGTCACTTTTGATTTCCATGTACATCAAATATCTTTTTCCACCCCCTTTCCTTCAGTCTATAAGGGTCTACTAATAAGATGAGTAATAAGATGAGTTTCTTATGGGCTGCACAACTTTGTGAATAAACTAAAACCACAGTACATTACACTGTAAAAGAACAAATGTTATGGTAGGTAAATAATATATCAATTTAAAAAGACACCAAATTTAAATGTGAAATATGATCTTGTATTGAACAATTGAACACTGGGGTAAAAAATAAGTTGCTCTAAAGAATACTATTGAAATAACTATCAAAACTTAAATGAAACCTGTAATTAGATAATAGTACTATATTAACATTAAATTTTCTGTTTTGTGATAATTTTGGAAATTTCACTTTAAAGTGTTTAGTGAGAAAGGGATCTATTGCTTTCTACTTAGTCTCTAACGATTCAGAAAAAGAATACCAAGTCAAATGTGGCAAGATGTCAACAACTGCTGAATCTAAGTGAAGGGTATAAATAATTTCTTTGTACTTTTGTACTTTTTTTGGTCACTTTTATGTAAAAATTGTTGCAAAATAAAATGGTTATCATAAAGTCAAAAGAAAATGAAAACAAAAGAAAAAAGCAAAACAAAGCAAGCCCAATCCATCTAGCAGCATGCGGATATGGTCCTTTCTCAAAAGAGAAGTTAATTTTAATGAATCTTTGAGGTTATGTGAGGCTTTCTCAGCCAGCTATTAACAGTCAATTTATAACATGTCAGATTAGCTATTGAAAAAAATCCCACTGTCTTGTGGGGGAGGAAAAAAGGCATATTGATGTTTATCTGATGAATTCACAAAATTTGTTTTACTATCCATGTTTGGATTTATTTGCTTACATTAATGGAGTTTTAAAAAGGTAGATGATGATTTTATGATTCTAAAGAGTTCAATCAAAATTTAAGATAAATGGTAAGAATTATAACAAGATAAACTATTATTATTAAATATTGATGCAGAGATTTTGTTTACACTTCCTGGCGTTGCTACATTTGACCTATTGTTAGTGGTGCTTCTGAATCACCAAATATTAATATTATCTTTTCAAATCTCAGGGTCTTTTTTTCTAATTCTATGATTTATTAGATGACTGCATATCTTTAAACCAGAATTTTTAATTGCCACATTATAATAGCTACTCTGAATTTGAGTTTCTCTTAAGTCCAAGAAAACTGTGGAGATGATATTAAGATACTTCATTTTTATCCATCTTTAGATAAAAATGAAAACTAACCATCACTTCTCCTTGTTATAACAATTTAGAAAAATTGTTGAGAAATGTCTAAAACCAGGGCAGTTTATCAGTGCTGGACTACAGGAGACAAGTATTGTCCAGTTCTGCCTAGCACGGTTAAGTCATCAGATCTACTCTTGAACTGTGTACCTGGTACCACAATGGGGAGTTCTGCTTTCTTCTTTGCACTTTACTTTACTCATTTCTTCTCCATGATCTGAACTCGTTTTTCATGGAAGGCCTTAGGATAGTCATAATAGTTAACACTTACTATGTGCTTATAATATGCCAGGCACTGAGTGAAGTATTACATCATTTAATAAGGGAAAACATTATCTAATTTAAGTCTCACACACAGAATAGTAGTGAGGCAGGTGGACTTCACCTTCTGCCAAGATGGAGTAACCCCAGCCAGTAGCCCCTTTACAACTAATTGACCAAATAATAATAAGAATAATAATAACACAACAAACAACAACAAGCAAACATTAGAAATTTCTGGAAATTGAAAAGAGGAAGGCATGCTGTTTAGGGACTTATGAGCTTCAGAAATGACATGGCAGTGAGCTCTCTGGAGGGCACTAGAGCACTGCAGAGGCTTCTAATCCAGAACCTCCAACAGACACAGATGCAAAACACTCCACAAAGGTCTATTACCCATAGCCACAGGGCCAAGAAGAAAAGGAAAAGAATAGCCTAAGCCTTAAGCCTAAACAAAACAGAAAATGTTTTGTTTTGTTTCATTTTTCTTTTTTTGCCAGAGTGAGGGGAGCAATATGCTTTTTAACTCCATTAAATACCAACAGAGCGGCAAGCTAACGTCCTTCACCATTGTGGTTTCATGGGAACTGATTAGATAGCTATTTTCCAGCTCATTCCCACCCACCCTCCCTCCATTCCCCTGCTCTCCCAAGCAGGTAGAGTGCAGCTTAAATTCCTCCACTGGGTGGTTAACTGGGGGTTAATCTTATATCCCCTGCCTAGAAGTTGTCATCAGGGGGCTAAGCCTCTATCCTGACAGTAGAAGAAGACAACCAGAGGGTGGAAGACAGAGCCAGTACTCTAGGCTCCACCAACTCCTCTTTTCACCCACGTGAAGGTGGTGCCAGTGGCACCAAGGGAGGAGCTGAATCAACACCCCACAGAGCATCAAGGAGAGGAAACAAAGTAGTGAAAGTCCAGGCTATAAGCTCCCCATTTTCTCCTGTTTTCTGCTATCAGAGGGACACAGAGAGCTATATTTACCCAGAGAGCTATCAGGGAGCTATGCTTTCACCCACCCAGCATGGTATAGGGGGAGACAAGGGAGAGAAGCAGCCCTATTTGGTATTCCACTTCCAGCCCCCTGGTATGAGTGAAGACCAAGGAGGAGATGAACTTATGTTCCCCATCCTGCAGCAACAAAAACTGAAACCCATCAGGGAACTAATCTTCCACCTGCACTTGGAGTCAATGGAGATTGAGAGTGAGAGTCAAATGGTTGAAGGAAACTCTCTAAAGAAAAAGGAACTAACAGTAGATTGCTTGAAACTTCAGAAAGGAAAGAAGATTATGTAAATTGGTAAAAACAATGGTGTATAAAATAGAGTATTTGCTATGCGTGAGTTTCTTAAGGTATGTTTGAAGGTTGAAAGAAAAATCATACATCCAATATGCAGCTTAATGCATGTGGAAGAAATACTTAATACAATTATATCTTAAAAGTTCATAGACACTCAAATAAACATAAAGTTTCTTAAATTGAAGTACAAAAATATCAATTCCAGTAGACCATATTAAGTTATGGAAATATATATTGTTATGCATGTAGCAACCAGTAAGAAAACTACAAAATAATATACTAATTTAAAGACTGAGAATAGATCAACATGGAATTTTTAAAAAGTTTAAATAACCCACAGAAAGGTAAAAAACAATCAGACAATAGAAAGCATAAGAAATGATCCAAAGACACATAATAAAAGGCCAAATTAAGTCCTAATATCCTAATATGGCTTTATATCTATCTCTGTATTAATATATCAGTTCATCTAATCAAAAGGCACAGAATGGCAGCATATTAAAATAAGATTCAAAATATGCTGTCTATAAGAATTTCACTTTGAATAAAGGATATAGGTATGTTTAAAAGAATAGAAAATGATTCAGCACAGAAGCATTATTTTTTAAAGGAGAAGTGTTATATATTAATTTTTGATAGGCTACATTTCAGAGCAAAGAAAATTACTACAAAGAGAGATATTACATAATAATAAATGTATTAATCCAACACGAAGACATAAGTTCTAAATATGCACATTAGAAAACCACACCACAGCCTGAAAATAGCAAAAATTAAAAGAGCTGAAATAAGTAGACAAGCCACAGTTATGGTCGGGACTTCAAGATTCCATTCTCAGAAAATGATAAAACAGTAAACAGAAAATCAGCTGGGATATAGAAGAACTGAACAATATAATAATACAACAGTATCTCATTGAAAAAAAACACTCCACCCAAGAAGAGAAAATACACATTTTTCAAAGGTTCATGGAACATTCACTAAGATAAACCATATATCCTGGACCATAAAACAAACTTCAGCAAATTTAACTTAATTTAAATCACATAGAGTATGTTATTAGACCGGAGTGGCATTAAATTCAAAATGAACAAGAGACAGACAACAGGGAAATCTCTAAACGTGGAAATTTAGCAACATATTTTCAAATAATCTATAATCAAAAAGGAAGTCTGAAAACAAAAAATAAATAGAATTGAATATAACATAAAAAATATATCAAGATACGTAGGAAAGCATCTCAAAATATGTGAAATTGGTTAATAAAAATTTTATAGAACTTAATAATTACATTAGAATATAAAAAAGAAAGGTGGAGCAAGATGGTGGAGTAGAAAGCTCCACCGGTACGAAGGACACCAATTTAGCAACTATCTACACAGAAAGAACACCTTTGTAAGAACCAAAAATCAGTTGAACACTCATAGTACCTGATTTTAACTTCCTGTTACTGAAAGAGGCACTGAAGAGAGAGAATAAACAGTCCAGAATTACTGACGCCACCCCTCCTTGACCCCAGCAACAGTGTAGTTCAGAGAGCCTCTCTGGGTGCTGGGGGAAGGAGAACACAGCAATTTTCATTGAACTCAGTGCTGTCCTGTTAGAGCAGAAATGGGAACAAACTTAGCTGACTCTGGCCCACCAAGGGAGCATTTAAACCAGCCCTATCCAGGGGGGAATTGCGGATCCCAGCAGTTTGAACTTGAGTTCCCACAAACCTTGCTACCAGGAGCCAATGTGCTTTTGGTCTCTAAGTAAACTTGCAAGGCAGTGTAGGCCTTAAGGAAAGCAACTCTTAGGCAAGTCCTGGGGCTAAACTAGGCACAAAGATAGTGGACTAGGGGACAAGCGACATACTGAGACACCAGTTTGGATAGCCGAGAGTGCTAGTGTCACCCCTCCCCAACCACAGGCTACACAGCTCACACCTCCAAAAGACACTCCTTCCCTTCTCTCTCTGGAGAGGAGAGGGAAGAGCAGGAGGACTTTGTCTTTCATCTAGGATACCAGTTCAGCCACAGCAGGATAGGACACCAGTCAGACTTGCAATGCCCCTGTTCCAGGCCTTAGCCCCCAGACATTTCTAGACACAGCCTGGGCCAGATTCTGTTGATTCAAGAGCATGGAAAGTTTTCCATTTGTTTTGTCATCTACAATTACTTTCATTGATGTTTTACAGTTTTCATTATGGAGGTCTTTCATCTCCTTGGTTAAATGTGTTCTGAAGTATCTTATTTTTTGTATTATAATGGAATTGTAAATGGGATTGGTTCTTGGCTTGGTTCTCAGCTTGATTGTTATTGATATATACAAATGCTACTGGGCTAGAAGTGAACCCACTGCCTTGAAGGAAAAGACCCAGTATTGGCAGTATTCAACATCTGCTAACTTAAGAACCCTTGGACCTTAAATACCCAGCAGCAATATCCAGGTACTACATCAAGGAACTTGGATAAGCCTCTGAGATTCACCGGCTTCAGGTGAGACCCAGCACATTACCAACTGTGGTGGCCTCAGGGCAAAAATCTTTCTGCTTGAGAAAAGCAGAGGGAAAAGTAAAGGGGACTTTGTCTTGCACCTTAGTTACTGGCATAACCACAGGGGGTTAGAGCACCAAACAGGCTCTTGGGGTCCTTAATTCTAGGACTTAACTCTTAGATAGCATTTCTGGACTTGCCCTGGGCCAAAGGGGAGTCTTCTGTCCTGAAGGGCGAGTCCCAGGCCAGGCAGCATTCATGACAAGCTGATCTAAGAAACCTTAGGCGCTCAAGGAACACCAGTGGTAAGGTAGTCTGGCAGTGTTCCTCATGGCCTGGGGAGGTGGTGGCTACAGGGTTAGGCTTCTCTGCCTTTGGAAAGGAAAACAAAGAGTGACAAGGACTGTGTCTTGTAGTTTTGGTGCCAGCTCAACTACAATACAATATAAAACTAGGTAGACCTTCAAGGTATTTTACTCTAGTCCCTGACTCCTAGATGTTACTTCCGAACTCACAGAGGGCCTGGGGTGACTTTCTGCCCTAAAGGGAAGGACACAGGCCTGACTACTTTTGCCACCGGCTGATTGTAGGGTCCCAATGCCTTGAGCAAACATAGGCAGTAGACAGGGAGTAGTTAGAGCAGGCCTTGGGTGAGACTCAGCACTGTGTTGGCTTCAGATCTGACACAGTGCAGTCATAGTGATGGTGTGCACAGGTATGCTTTTGTCACTCCATCCCAGCTTTAGGTGGCTCAGAACAGAGATTCCATGTTTGGGAGAATATAAGGGAAGAGAACAAGAGTCTCTGCCTGGCAATCCAGATAATTCTCCCAGATGTTGTCCAAGACATCAAGGTAGCATCTCTATGAGTCTATAAAAGCCACAGCTTTATTGGGCCTTGGGTCTCCCCTAAACCAGATACAGCTTAGATCACAACATCCAAGTTTTTTCAAATACCTAAAAAGCCTGTCAAGAAGGATGGCTGAAAATAAGCCCAGACGGTGAAGACTACAATAAATACCTAACACTTCAATACCTAGACGCTGAAAAACATCGAATAGCATCAACACCATCCAGGAAAACATGACCTCACCAAATGAATTAAATAAGTCACCATGTACCAATCATGGAGAAACAGAGACATGTGACCTTTCAGAATGAGAATTCAAAATAGCCATATTGAGGAAATGCAAATAAATTCAAGATAACACAGAAGGAATTCAGAATTCTATTGGAAAAATTTTAAAAAAGATTGAAATAATTAACATAAATCAAGCAGAAATTCTAGATCTGAAAAGTGCAATTGGCATACTGAAGAATGAATGCATCAGAGTTCTTTAATAGCAGAATGGATAAAGCAGAAGAAAGAATTAATGAACTTGAAGACAACTATTTGAAAATACACAGAAAAGAAAAAAAGTTGACTAAAAACAATAAAGCATTTTTACAGGATCTACAAAATAGCCTTGAAAGGACAAATCCAGGAGTAACTGGCCTTAAAGAGGAGGTAGAGAAAGAGGTAGGGGTAGCTATAGTTTATTCAAAGGGAAATAACAAATAACTTTTCAATCCTAGAGCAAGATAGCAATATCGAAGTACAAACAGGTTATAGAACACCTAGCAGATTTAACCCAGTGAAGACTACCTCAAGGCATTTCATAATCCAACTTCAAGATCACTAGTAAAGAAAGGATCCTGAAAGCAACAAGAGAAGACACAAATAGCATACGACAGAGGTCCAATACATTGGCAGCAGACTTTTCAGTGGAAAGGTTACAGACCATGAGAGTGGCATGACATATTTAAAGTGCTGAAGGAAACATGTTTTACCCTAGAATAGTATACCTGGCAAAAAAAAAAAAAAAAAAAGTCCTTTAAACATGAAAAATAAAATAAAGATTGTCCCAGGCAAACAAAAGCTGAGGGATTTCATGAATACCAGACCTGTCCTACAAAAAGTGCTAAAGGGAGTACATCAATCAAAAACAAAAGAACACTGAATAATAAATAGAAGGTAAAACTTACTGGTAATAGTAAGTACACAGAAAAACACAGAACACTACAACACTGTAACTGTGGTATGTAAACTACTTTTATCCTAAGTGGAATGACTAAACAATAAACCAATAAAAATAATAACTACAGCAACTTTTCAAGACAGAGTCAGTAAATAAGACATACATACAAACAACAAAAGGTTAAAAACTTGGAGGACATTTGGCTGGGTGCAGTGGCTCATGACTATAATCCCAATACTTCAGGAGGCTGAGCAGGGAGGATTGCTTGAGCCCAGGAGTTTGAAATTCCATCTCCATAATAAATATATTTGTTTAAAAAAAGTGGGAGGACAGCCGGGCGCGGTGGCTCAAGCCTGTAATCCCAGCACTTTGGGAGGCTGAGATGGGCGGATCACGAGGTCAGGAGATCGAGACCATCCTGGCTAACATGGTGAAACCCCGTCTCTACTAAAAATACAAAAAATTAGCTGGGCGTGGTGGTGGGCGCCTGTAGTCCCAGCTACTCCAGAGGCTGAGGCAGGAGAATGGCGTAAACCCGGGAGGCGGAGCTTGCAGTGAGCTGAGATCCGGCCACTGTACTCCAGCCCGGGCGACAGAGCG